>NC_142349.1:65783949-65866449 GCF_059441175.1 Urocampus carinirostris | reverse complement strand
TATTTTTTTGCATTGTCAAGGATTTTATGTTGTTGTTCGACTTCAAATCAATTCAAAAAACCTAAACTTGTTTTGATTTAAAAAAAAAAAAGTGGACCTGTGAATATTTTAATTTATATTTCATGTATTTTAAGGGATCGCCTGCAAAACATATGAAATTAATAAATACTAAATAATTTGGTGAAAAATGTTTTGTTATAATTGATATTAAAATCATTAAAAAAAATCTGAGGAGCCGTTTGGGAGCCGAATGTGAGCCGAGCCAAAAGAGACAGTTTTCTAAATAGAGCTGTCCTCTTGAGTGGGACCAGTAGGGGGCTGTGACACTTCATAATGCCATAATGACAAGCCACCAAAGCAGGCGTGTCAGCGTCATTTTCACGCACTTTTCAAAACATTTTCTTCATATATTGCACAGTCAGACCGCTAAAAAACATGGCAATGGCAACAATTTCAAGCATTTTCATCGTAGGTGCATGTATACTGTAAGAGAGATAAACTAAAAAGAAAAATCCAGAAATGTATGATTTCAAGCAACATTAAAATTCAAGCATTTTCCTCCTGTACCCGCAAATTCAAAATACCCTGATAGACGAATTGCGTGTATCGTAATTTCAAACACTGAAACGAGAGAGAAAAAATATCCATAAATTGAGGAATATGTCACGGTTGCCGTGGCGCCCAATTGGCCCCGCCCTGTGGCGCCAGCTGCAGCTCGTTGACGGATTGGCTTCCCTAGGCTCAGTGCTCTCACTCACCCTTTGTCAGTCCGTCAACGAACCTCTGGCTTCCTGTCTTTCCACGCCAGACTGCTGCCTAACGTGCATGACTCCCCATTTCCCATAAAATAAAAGCTTGTGTGAGAAACATCACGCATTTGGGTCCTGATCCTGATCCGGTTCATGACAGACCAAACCTTATTATTTGTTATTCATCCACCACTGCAAGTTTGTCACACGGTGTTCCAGGTAAAAGCAGGTCTCTTTTTGTCTGTATTTAATTTCTCCTTCGATGTAGCACTCATTTTGTTAAATTGGTGTGAACTTGCAGTTTTGTGAGGACAGTGCAGTTACCTGCTAGTGATGCGTTCAGGGACATTTAGTAAAAGCGATCGACTGTCTTCTTTTTGCATTTTATAGTTATTTGGTGTTCATAATCACTCCACAGTCACTATATTGTTTTACTGCCAGAACGTTTTATCACGTTATCGATAACATTTTTCAACAGGTAACTTGTGAGTGTATCCGATTACATTTTTGAAATAACCAGACGAATGGGAGTACCGTAGGGGCGTATACACTGTGAAGATGCGTGAAAACGGAACAAAATTAAAGGTTAAAGCAAAAGATACAGAGAATACACAGATATAGATACACGTATTGATACCAACCCGAAATATCACTTATGTTTAGTTCGTAGAGACTAAGTGAGTAATATTTGTCATTGCAAAATACATTTTGGCCTGATCATCCTGGAAGGGGGATTACATCATGTGCTTCTTCTTAAGTTTCTCCATTTTCCTCATGTTTAGGTTTTTGAGTTTTTCCTTGCCCTCAGTTTTTCCTTGTGGTCTGTGCAGCCCTTTGAGACTCTTGGTGATAAAGGGTGTCACAAATAAACATGACTTTTCTTCATTTTCCTCATGTTGAGGTTTTTTGGGTTTTCCCTGCCCTCATGTAGGTTGTAGATCAGGGGAGGGTGTCATACAAGTCTGTGGTTTGCAATAATCTGTGGTCTGTGCAGCCCTTTGAGACTCTTCCTTCTCAAGGTTTTTTCATTTTTATTGGGGTTTTTGAGCTTTTTCCTTCCCTCATGTAGGTTGTAGATCAGGGGATGATGTCATAATAGTCCGTAGTTTGCAATAGTCTATGTTCTGTGCAGCCCTTTGAGACTTTTTCTTCTCACGGTTCCTTCATTTTTGTTGGGGTTTTTGAGCTTTTTCCTGCCCTAATGTAGGTTTCAGATCAGGGGATGATGTCATAATAGTCCGTAGTTTGCAATAGTCTATGTTCTGTGCAGCCCTTTGAGACTTTTTCTTCTCACGGTTCCTTCATTTTTGTTGGGGTTTTTGAGCTTTTCCCTGCCCTCATGTAGGTTTCAGATCAGGGGATGATGTCATAATAGTCCGTAGTTTGCAATAGTCTATGTTCTGTGCAGCCCTTTGAGACTCTTCCTTCTCAAGGTTTTTTTCATTTTTGTTGGGGTTTTTGAGCTTTTCCCTGCCCTCATGTAGGTTTCAGATCAGGGGATGATGTCATAATAGTCTGTAGTTTGCAATAGTCTATGTTCTGTGCAGCACTTTGAGACTCTTCCTTCTCACGGTTCCTTCATTTTTGTTGGGGTTTTTGAGCTTTTTCCTGCCCTATTGTAGGTTTCAGATCAGGGGATGATGTCATAATAGTCCATAGTTTGCAATAGTCTATGTTCTGTGCAGCACTTTGAGACTCTTCCTTCTCAAGGTTTCTTCATTTTTATTGGGGTTTTTGAGCTTTTTCCTTCCCTCATGTAGGTTTCAGATCAGGGGATGATGTCATAATAGTCCGTAGTTTGCAATAGTCTATGTTCTGTGCAGCCCTTTGAGACTCTTCCTTCTCAAGGTTTTTTTCATTTTTGTTGGGGTTTTTGAGCTTTTCCCTGCCCTCATGTAGGTTTCAGATCAGGGGATGATGTCATAATAGTCCGTAGTTTGCAATAGTCTATGTTCTGTGCAGCCCTTTGAGACTCTTTCTTCTCACGGTTCCTTCATTTTTGTTGGGGTTTTTGAGCTTTTCCCTGCCCTCATGTAGGTTTCAGATCAGGGGATGATGTCATAATAGTCTGTAGTTTGCAATAGTCTATGTTCTGTGCAGCACTTTGAGACTCTTCCTTCTCAAGGTTTCTTCATTTTTATTGGGGTTTTTGAGCTTTTTCCTTCCCTCATGTAGGTTTCAGATCAGGGGATGATGTCATAATAGTCCGTAGTTTGCAATAGTCTATGTTCTGTGCAGCCCTTTGAGACTCTTCCTTCTCAAGGTTTTTTTCATTTTTGTTGGGGTTTTTGAGCTTTTCCCTGCCCTCATGTAGGTTTCAGATCAGGGGATGATGTCATAATAGTCCGTAGTTTGCAATAGTCTATGTTCTGTGCAGCCCTTTGAGACTCTTTCTTCTCACGGTTCCTTCATTTTTGTTGGGGTTTTTGAGCTTTTCCCTGCCCTCATGTAGGTTTCAGATCAGGGGATGATGTCATAATAGTCCGTAGTTTGCAATAGTCTATGTTCTGTGCAGCCCTTTGAGACTCTTTCTTCTCACGGTTCCTTCATTTTTGTTGGGGTTTTTGAGCTTTTCCCTGCCCTCATGTAGGTTTCAGATCAGGGGATGATGTCATAATAGTCTGTAGTTTGCAATAGTCTATGTTCTGTGCAGCACTTTGAGACTCTTCCTTCTCAAGGTTTCTTCATTTTTATTGGGGTTTTTGAGCTTTTTCCTTCCCTCATGTAGGTTTCAGATCAGGGGATGATGTCATAATAGTCCGTAGTTTGCAATAGTCTGTCGACCCTTTGAGACTCCTTGTGATTAAGGGTGTCACAAATAAACATGACCTGACTCGAAGTGAGACCAGATTCAAATATGACAACCTCACACAATAATCGTGTATCTGCTGTACCACAATGGAGTGAAAACTTCCCAACCAAGGTTAGAAAACAAAGAAAACAATCGGTCCTCATCAATGTTCCCTCTAATTTTCCAGGGGTCTGAGCGTTCACACAAAATCGGTGAGCAACGCTTGAAACAACAGTGAGCAACGGCAATCCCAAGTGTGGCAACAAAGTCATTACCAAACATGTCCAAAACTTGACATCCCGTTACATTTTGCTGAGTTTCCGGCAATGCAAAATTATTTTTCTCTTTTAAATGAATTGACTCATCCGTTTCTTTTTTTTCCCTGATTATTTTGTCGCATAATATTAACATTTTGGGGGGCTTATTTAGTCGCTTGTGAGATACAGAACTGTACTTAATCACATTTTTTAGTGGAAGTACAATGTTGGCAACAAGATTCACTTGATATAATTGAAAAATTATTTGAATGCAACACAAACTTTTTCTTCTTTTTTCCGTGTTTTCTTCCAACTTTTTTTAAAATTCCTTTAAAAAAATCTCATTGTGTTTATTTTTTCCGAGCTGTTACTTTTTTCTTTTTGTTCTCTATTTACTTTTTTCCGACATTTCTTTCTTTTATTTTTTTTCTGGCTTGTTTCTAAATGATTCCTTCTTTTTTTCTCTTCCTTTTGTTTCTTTTTTTTCTCAGCTTTTCACTACTTTTTCATTTTGGTACTTTTTTCTTTTTTGTTCTATTCCGCCCTTCCTTTAAGTCATTTTGTGCATCATTTTACATAATATTTGGTCATGTTGGGATTAAAGAAGCAAAAACAACCCGAAGAGCCGTTTAGGATCCGAAAGAGCCGGTTACTTTTAGTGAGCCGAGCCGAAGAAGCCGGTTCTCGACAAACTCTACTAACTTTACTCAACTTCGTTCTACTTTGACTCGACTTCAAAATACCGCATTTAGGACACAACGTCAGGGGAACCCGTGTATTTTTACCTTCATGCACTGTAACTTTGACTTAAGTCGCTTCTTAATTAGTAATTTTGAGCCTTCATTTTTGTGCGCTGGCTAGATTTTCAGCTTTGAGGGACTACTGGTCCTCATTATAGTTCCTGCCAGAAATCCACGACAGCCATGTCCCAATTGCAAAAAAATTGCAGAAAAGACACATGGGCATCGTTTTCGTAATATTTTACTGCGACAAATGATCTTTGTCCGCCCGCCCACTTTCCACTGGACTGATTATTCCCGATGGGCTGTCTGGGAGATGGGTTATGATTTCATTTGGCAGAGAAAATCAAATATCCATTAAACACTTTGGCCAACATCCGACAAGACAATGTATGTCAATCTAATTTCTCGGGATTTGCTGGAAGACGTCGCGAAGGGAATTCTGCAGTTGATGAATTGCAAATTCAAACTGCTGCGGTGGCCCGTGCGCTTGGAATTTTTTCAAAATAATTTCTGTAGCCACGCCCCTTGTATCGATTACGTTTAGGCCAACCAATCTATATGAAGCTCTTGGGTAGGAAACAACTAAAATAAAGTAAAATAAATGTACAAATATATCCATAAATTGATGAATATGTCACGGTTGCCATGGCGCCCAATTGGCCCCGCCCGAGCGGCAGCTTGTTGACAGATTGGCTTCCCTTCTACTAAGCTCAGTGCTCTCGCTCACCCTTTGTCAGTCCGTCAACGAACCTCTGCCCCGTAAGACGTGGGTTTCGACTCGGTCCTGTCACTGTTGGTATTTCCTGTGCGATATTGTTCCCGTTTATTTTGTCCTGTTTAATATCGGTTTTCAGTTTAGTTTCCGTCTATTTTTGTCCTGTTTATTATTTTCTCCAGTTTTCGTTCCTGTCGAGTTTGTCCTGTTTATTTTCGATATCATGATTCATTCTCTATCCTGTCTGTCCCGTCCTGTCTGGTATCGACCCCATCAGTCCGATATCTACTCGGGCAGTTGGTATCGATCTCGTCAGCCTCTGGCTTCCTATAATTTCACACCAGACCGCTGCCTAGCATGCATGACTCCCCTTTTCCTGTAAAATCAAAGGCTTGTGTGAGAACGTCACGCGTTTGGGTCCTGATCCTGTTCTGGTTCCCGGCAGAATATGAATAAGTAAGGTTTTATAAAACAAAAAAATAAAAAATTCTGTCCATAATTAAATATTAAACCATAAAAAAATGAAACAAAATGTATGCTGACGACTGTTAAGTATTTTATATACTCTATTAATTTTCACTCATATTTTTATATTTATCTGTATTTACTTAGGTCTCCTTCATATCAATTTTAAAATTTAAAAAAATATATATATTTTTTTGTCTATATATCCTTCTTTTATTTTTTTATTTGGGAAATATTGTATTGATTTATTAAATTGTTATGCTACTCTTTATGTATTAATAATTTATTTAATATTTTTACTACATCTATCTACACTTTTAAGTCTAACTTGACTTTTTTATTTATTGAATTTTGGAATGTAGTCTATACATATATATATATATATATATATATATATATATATATATATATATATATATATATATATATATATATATATATATATATATATATATTTATAATGAATAAAATAATTTATTGATATTGGTTTTACTTTTAATTCATATGGATTTGTTAAGTAAGGTAATGTATTTATTTAATTCTTTATCTACCCGTATTTTGTTGTTAATATTCATTTTACATTGATTAACTACATTTTAAAATTTCATTTTATATATATATATATATATATATATATAATAATAATAATAATAATTTCCTTGTATTGTCATTCTGTGTAACAATGTACACAGAACGAAATGTCGATTGCACCTGACCCGTTGTAGCGAGCCGATGCAGCCGCAGCCAACAGAGGGCGCCGCCGACCACTTTTTAAGTCTTAGGAATGACTCGGCCGGGGCGCGAACCCGAACCTCCCAGTCTCAAAGCGGGCGCCTTACCATCTAGGCTACTGAGCTGGTATATATATATATATATATATATATATATATATATATATATATATATATATATATATATATATATATATATATATATATATATATATATATATATATATATATATATATATATATATATATATATATATATATATATATATATATATATATATATGTATGTATGAATGTATGTATGTGCCTATGTATGTATTTATTTGTATCAATATTTATTTGATTTTGGAAAAGGGATATTTATTTTTTGGTTTTTAATGTATGTATTTATTTTTATAGTTTTTATTGACATTTTGTTTCTTATATATTTATATTACATTTGTGAATTTATTAATATGTTTAATTTTTTACTTGATATTGATTTACTAACTTTTCAAATTGATTCATTCATGTCATTATTTTTTATGATTGTAAAATTTTAATTCACACTAATTTATTGAATGTTGGAATTTTAACGTTAGAGTATGATTTCTATTTTTTTGGGGGGGTTATTTGTTTATTTTTTCATGTATTTAGCAGAAACATTTTTCCCCAAGTTCAAGTCAAGTCAGGTTTATTTACATGGACGATTTTATCTTCAGAAATTTAGGGGTGCTGAGAGTCTTATTTCGCTCCATTTTTACCAACAACCACATATAAAAATCTTTCAGTCATTAAAAATAAGAATTCAGTCATTTAAATAAGTTATGAATAAAAAATAATAAGTTAATAATCTACCTCCGTGTTCTCAAACACAAGCTTTTATATCAAGGTAACAAATGATCTCCTAATGTCAATGGATTCTGGCGCTTCATCACTTTTGCTGCTGCTGGATCTTAGTGCTGCTTTTGACACAGTGCGCCACAATATCCTACTAGAACGGTTGGAAAAATGGATTGGTCTCTCAGGAACCGTCCTCTCGTGGTTCAGATCCTACCTCTCAGATAGGACGCACTGTGTTAAATATGGTGAAACGACATCTGAGCCCTTTAATGTTACCTGCGGTGTTCCGCAGGGTTCAGTGCTCGGCCCCCTACTTTTCAACATTTACATGCTTCCATTAGGTGATATTATTCGCAAGTACAATATCAGCTTCCACTGCTACGCAGACGACACTCAACTATATCTTCCGTTGGAGGAATCTTCCACACTAAATTGTGGAAATTTGGAGGCCTGTCTCACTGAGATAAAAGAGTGGATGTCACTCAATTTCTTGCGTCTTAACTCTGAAAAGACCGAAATGTTAGTCATTGGTCCTTCTAAATGCCGGGACTTATTCGCAAAAACTGCTGTGAACATTGACAAATGTCACATCACACAGAGTGACTCAGTTAAAAATTTAGGTGTCATATTTGACCCTGATCTATCCTTTGAGATGCATGTAAAGCAAATTACTAGAACTGCCTTCTTCCATCTTCGCAACATTGCTAAAATCCGTTCAATACTGTCTCAGTCTGATGCGGAAACAATAATTCATGCATTTGTTACCTCCCGTCTCGATTACTGCAATGCACTACTCTCCGGTCTCCCGAAGTCCAGAATCAAGTCTCTTCAGCTAGTACAAAATGCCGCAGCGAGGCTTTTAACTAGGACAAAAAAGTACGATCACATAACACCGATTATGGCTAACCTGCATTGGCTCCCAGTTAGCCAAAGATGTGACTTCAAAGTTCTCTTAGTATTGTACAAAATCATACATGGACTTGCTCCCTCTTATCTTTCAGATCTGATCTGCCACTATGTCCCGGTCCGAAGCCTACGATCCGAGAGTGCTGGTCTTCTGATGACCCCGAGAGCAAAGAAGTCTTCTGCTGGTTCGAGAGCGTTCTCCATCCGGGCACCGGTGCTGTGGAATGCTCTTCCCCCTGAGATCCGATCTGCAACCTCAGTGGAAATGTTTAAATCTAAACTTAAAACTCACTTCTACTCCATTGCATACGAATAACCTACTCCTCTTGTCGGTTGAAAATAGTTTGTGTAATATAGTGTAACAATCTGTGAAGCCCTTTGAGACTCTTCGTGATTTAGGGCTATACAAATAAAAATGACTTGACTTGACTTGACTATAGGAATTCCGTATCATGAAATCAAATGGACTAAACCATTTTAAGGCCATGAGTTGTTTTATTCTAGTGATTTCCATCATATTCTATCCTGTCCTTTTTTAAAGGAAACGAGAGTTTGAATAATGTAATTTTTGGGGGTGATTGGGTTGAATTCCGGGGTTACGATTTGTCACGGTTGCCATGGCGCCCAATTGGTGCCCGTCGTGTGGCGCCAGGTGCTGTCACGGTTGCCACGGCGCCCAATTGGCCCCGGCCATGGACACCCGCGAAAATCCTACTAAACTCTGTTGTGTTTTGCCAAGCCTGTGAATCCCCGTTTTGCCTGTGTTTTGCTCTTGTTTTGTTCTCGGCCCGATCTGATTTTGACCACTTCCTCGTTCCGATCAATCTACTTGTCATAATAGTCTGTGGTTTGCAATAATCTGTGGTCTGTGCAGCCCTTTGAGACTCTTTGTGATTAAAGGCTATACAAATAAACATGACTTTCCTTCATTTTCCTCATGTTGAGGTTTTTTGGGGTTTTTCCTTACCCTCATGTAGGTTGTAGATCAGGGGAGGGTGTAATAATAGTCTGTGGTCTGCAATAATCTGTGGTCTGTGCAGCCCTTTGAGACTCTTCATTCTCAAGGTTTCTTCACTTTTGTTGGGGTTTTTGAGCTTTTCCCTGCCCTCATGTAGGTTTTAGATCAGGGCATGGTGTCATAATAGTCTGTGGTTTGCAATAATCTGTGGTCTGTGCAGCCGTTTGAGACTCTTTGTGATTAAAGGCTATACAAATAAACATGACTTTTCTTCATTTTCCTCATGTTGAGGTTTTTTGGGTTTTTCCTTACCCTCATGTAGGTTGTAGATCAGGGGAGGGTGTAATAATAGTCTGTGGTCTGCAATAATCTGTGGTCTGTGCAGCCCTTTGAGACTCTTCATTCTCAAGGTTTCTTCACTTTTGTTGGGGTTTTTGAGCTTTTCCCTGCCCTCATGTAGGTTTTAGATCAGGGCATGGTGTCATAATAGTCTGTGGTTTGCAATAATCTGTGGTCTGTGCAGCCGTTTGAGACTCTTTGTGATTAAAGGCTATACAAATAAACATGACTTTTCTTCATTTTCCTCATGTTGAGGTTTTTTGGGGTTTTTCCTTACCCTCATGTAGGTTGTAGATCAGGGGAGGGTGTAATAATAGTCTGTGGTCTGCAATAATCTGTGGTCTGTGCAGCCCTTTGAGACTCTTCATTCTCAAGGTTTCTTCACTTTTGTTGGGGTTTTTGAGCTTTTCCCTGCCCTCATGTAGGTTTTAGATCAGGGCATGGTGTCATAATAGTCTGTGGTTTGCAATAATCTGTGGTCTGTGCAGCCCTTTGAGACTCCTTGTGATTAAGGCGTCACAAATAAACATGACTTTTCTTCTTAATAAAACAAAAAAAGGGTTTCAAGCTTCACTGACACCATGCAGAGAAGCAGTCCGCACAATGCCATGCAGGAGCCCCTCCGCCCCCAAAATGGATGCATCTTGCATGCTTCTGAGGCAGTATATTGAGAGCAAAGCGGGTTGGATGTCTCCTCAGACGGATGGATCGTAATGGTATCGGATATACTGATTAAGTGATCTACCTGAGTCTCAACATTTGGGCGGCGGCCCTCTAACGGTTGCCGACGGCCTTGACTTGATCACTTTTTGTGCTCGTTTCATTGAATATTTTGAGACCCTGGTGGGCAGTTTAGGGCGGTCCAGGGGAATGGTTCCCCGGTGCAAAATATTGTCCATATAAATTCAAACATATTGTCACAGGGTTGGGTAGGGTTACTTTAACTTGATTACTTTCAATTACTTTTGGATAACTCCAATACCGAATATGCTAATAAAAAAACAAAAGAAACTAAATATGAATAAAATGATGACTCACAACACGTGGTAAGCTTTCTCTCCTGGCTTTGATCTCTTTGATCTCCGGCAAAACAAACATAAAATGCAACAGAAACAAAATGAAAATAAATCCAAACAGCTTGCCAACATCATTTTTTGCCGTTCCATGTATTCCGTTACTCCCCAAGCCTGCACAAAATTTAGTCAGTTTATTTTGTCTTTTCTTAGCATATTTGGTATTAGAGTAATCCCAAAGTAATTGAAAGTAATCCAGTTAAAGTAACCCTACCCAACCCTGCCATATTGATATGGTGCATTTTTGAGAGCAAAATCAAGAATCTAGATCTGTGATCAATGTGGGTCCTATTCTAGTCTATTTTTGTGTTCTTAGCATTGTTAGTGAATATTTTCCCAATTTGCACCAAAATAAATCACCATTTGTCTCTGGTACCGTGACCAAAAATAGTGTGGTATTGAAATCATGTGGTCTGCCTTTTCATATGTCATCGATACCACTTGTAGTCCAGTGGTTAGAATTTGGTGCCAGGGTTTATTATACAAGTTGCATCGGGAGGATTTAACATACAATTTAACTTGTCAACTTAAATATTTTGTTGATGGAATATTTGTCTTTGACACTACAAGCTTTATGTACTTTTACTTGCCTTTTTAGTTAAAAACATTTACAACAGCTTTACAGAAAATGTACAATTCAACAATATTTACGTAAAGTACTTGAATATTTTTGTTGTGAAAGCTATCTTTGGCATTACTATCTGTATGCACGTTTACTGTATTTGGTAAATACGTTTAGGCATAATGAATCACATCTTATTTTTCTTTGCATAGTTTTTTTTTCATATTTACTGCAATTGTAAAATCTGAATTTAATCAAATCATCGCGATTATTTGCAATTAATTTGTTTCAAAATTGAGATCAATTAGTTATTTATTTGATTTGACTCCCAGGCCTGTATCATGCATTGTGATTTCTGGATTTTTCTTTTTAGTTTATCTCTCTCACAGTGAACATGCACCTATGATAAAAAAAATTCTGAACCCTCCATGATTTCTAAGTGGCAGAAATAGGTTAAAAGCAGGGTGTTTAAATACTTTTTTTTACTTCGCCATATATATGAACATGTGTGTTATATATCAACAATTTACGTCTTTCCTAGAATACTAAGAAATTTTGCTTTCTTGTTGCTTTCCAGCTCAGTAGCCTAGATGGTAAGGCGCCCGCTTTGAGACTGGGAGGTGGGTGGTTCGCGCCCCGGCCGAGTCATTCCTAAGACTTAAAAAGTGGTCGGCGGCGCCCTCTGTTGGCTGCGGCTGCATCGGCTCGCTACAACGGGTCAGGTGCAATCGACATTTCGTTCTGTGTACATTGTTACACAGAATGACAATACAAGGAAATTATTATTATTATTATTATTATTATTATTTCATTGTTTCTAATTTATGTTATACAAGACATTTATGTTATTTTCATGTATTTATTGGTTTATAATCAGAAAATCGGAACGAAGAGTTTCTAGATGCATCCTGGGCCAAATTGCTTTTAACCTAAAGGTTCCACTCAATTATAATACACTAGAAAATGGGCTAATAGGAATTATTTTTTTTAGTAATTACCTGATTATTTCTGGAGCAGCATCCCATAGCAAAATAATAGAGCCTAAAATAGAGTCGTTTGGGAACAAAGACAGAGGCGGACGAGAAGTGTTTTGAGGCTCTCAATATACTGCGTTAAGGTTTGCAAAAGCACGGAAAAGAGCTGGCACCACTTTGACCGATTCAGGGATAAGAACTCATTTCACCCCATTTCGTCCCTTAAACCATTTGAAAAGGAACCTGGAGAGGTATCAAAATCTCATCTCATTAGCTGCACCGCTTATCCTCAGTAGGGTCGCGGGGGTGCTGGAGCCCATCCCAGCAATCATCGGGCAGTGGGCAGGGGACACCCTGAACTGGTTGCAAGCCAATCGCAGGGCACACAGGGACAGACAACTCGCTCGCTCATTCACACCTAGGGACAATTTGGATCGACCAATACACCTGAAATGCATGTCTTTGGAATGTGGGAGGAAACCGGAGTGCCCGGAGGAAACCCACGCAAGCACGGGGAGAACATACAAACTCCGCACAGTAAGTCCGGTAGCTGGATTTGAACCCACACAGGAGGTTCCTAAGACCTTAGAACTGTGCCGCACACGCGCTAACCACTGCGCCGCCGTGCTGCGGTATCAAAATATATTATGCATTCATAGAAAATTCAAGAAATATAAAACGAAATATAACTATAAATATAAATCTACGACCCAAACCAGTTTGTAAAACAAGAGAATGTCTGAAGTCTTAAATCAATGTCTACTGCAAAACAGAACCGTCACAAAATACTGCAATCCAAGATATCAACGTATTTACCTTCAGTGCAGACTGTGCGGGGTAAAAGAGAAAGACCAATCGAATCCACAGAAGAAGGAGCTTCTGGGTAAAACGTTGGTTTTGGGTTGTTCTGTGGCTTTTCATCTTAAAGTCGCTTAACAATGAACATATGCTGTTTAATGGACTTCCATATAAAAGATTATATCGAGATTTACATTCACAACGGAGTTTCGGGGTGAGACACTTGGACAGTAAAACTGTAGTTAAAATTGTGTCCTATGTATTCTGGACCAAACCCTTGTGTAAAAGAGTTGCCTCAGTTTCACATGTGCCGTCGCAAAATAAACAAAAATTGAAACATCCATTACATCTCAGAGCCCTATGAACTCATGTAAAGAGCCATATATGGCTCGCGAGCCATAGGTTTTCCAGCTTTTGTGTTTTGTGTTCCCTTTGCAGTTTGTTTGAAAAGTGGAGGTCTGTAGTTAGACCGGTCTTTACAAACTTTATAATGAAACATTTTATCTATTAAATATGAGTTAAAAGTGCCTATCTGAGTTCAAAGAGCCTTTAGAGTCTATGTTTTTACACTGCTCCTATCTGCTTTTATCTTACATTTATCATTGGTGTTCTGGCAACAAGCGCATTAGGCTTAAGGAAAGGAGGCCTTGAGAATGGGGGAAGAAGAGTGATTTCACTGGTGTGGTGTCGCTTTTCTTTTTGTTTCAGGATGAAAACGGTGAAAGTAAGAACAGGACTGTTTCAACCCCCGCAAAAAAAGAGTTATTCGAGCGCGTCTGAGAGATGCACGTGCTATACAAGCAACTTGACAGCGGCTGCAATGACAATTTAAGCCAGAAGTTGGCATCAGCAATTAGAATATCTTGAAGTCACAGACACCAGCTTTAAATACGGTACCTTTAAGTCGACCTAATTTTCATGCTGAATTTTCTCCTACTCCCAGAAAAAAAGATTTTATTAGATGTGTGTTGTTAGTCTATATTATTTTTTGTGTGTTTGAGGTACGCATGTCAGATCAGAAGGCTTCTCCTGCTACTGGTAAACAGGGAAACCAGTGCTATCCATTTCATGTAAGGGAGCCAACCCCAACCCAAATAATGGTCGGGAAAGGGATAGGCGCGGTCAGGCTGTTCATGCCCAAGACACACGACTTGATGGACAAAAACAATTCACTCTTGATACCAGTTCGGTTGTCGCCCGGGTCAAAAAAAGACCGCTCGTTCCGCTAACTACCAGGTCGGAGGTGATAAGTGGGTGACTGGTAGAAAGACACCTTTACCACTGTCTTGAATCAACAGTTGAAAGAACTTAGCTACAAGATGGAAAGATACTCTTGGGACTTTTTGGGTCTATGTAAGGCCACATGAAAATTTTTCGCAGCAATGACAACCAATGTTCCCTCTAATTTTCCTTACGGGTCTGAGCGTTCACACAAAGTCGGTGAGCAGCGCTTGAAACAACAGTGAGCAACCATAATCCAAATTTTTTGTTCTATTTCCCCCTTCCTTTAAGTCATTTTGTGCATCATTTTACATACTATTTGGTCATGTTGGGATTAAAGAAGCAAAAACAACCCGAAGAGCCGTTTAGGACCCGAAAGAGCCGGTTCCTTTAAGTGAGCCGAGCCGAAGAAGCCGGTTCCCCGACAAACTCTACTGACTTTCCTCGACTTCGTTCTCCTTCGACTCGACTTCAAAATACCGCATTTAGGACACAACGTCAGGGGAACCCGTGTATTTTGACCTTCATGCACTGTAACTTTGACTTAAGTCGCTTCTTAATTAGTAATTTTGAGCCCTCATTTTTGTGCGCTGGCTAGATTTTTTTGTGCGCTGAGAATGTGCGAGCAGTGCGCATTTTTTCCTACAATAGTGGAGAAGCTAGCAAGCACACGTATGGTGTGGGAATCTTGGTGCACAAAAACAACAAAGGCCTCTGCATTAGGGGGCTCATCACA
This sequence comes from Urocampus carinirostris, assembly GCF_059441175.1. NCBI lineage: Eukaryota > Metazoa > Chordata > Actinopteri > Syngnathiformes > Syngnathidae > Urocampus > Urocampus carinirostris. The sequence goes on along the minus strand of NC_142349.1, from coordinate 65,851,609 downwards.
ATACACCTCAGTGCCTCGCCGTACAACATCACAGTAATCCACGCCTATGCTCCAATCTTAGAACAGTGACGAAGAAACGGAGGACTTTTATGCCCAGGTTCAAAACATCATGGAGAAACCACCAAAGGAAGATACAGTGGAACCTCGGTTTTCGAACGCCTCTCAGTTCGAACAAATCGGTGTTCGACCAAAAAATTTGAGAAATTCTTGCTTTGCTGTTCGGTCAAAAATTCGGAGTTCGAACGCCTGTAATGCGTGAGTGCGTACGCTAGGGTGCCATGCTGAGCGGCGTACCCCTTGTGACCCCCCCACCCCTCGTGACCAACTGTTATCGCGTGCGCACTTGCCTCTTTTTGCTTTCGCTTTTAATATCGGTGAACGGAGTGTTTTAGCCCCTAACTATGCCTCCGAAGAAGGTCGGTGCAAGCAGGACAGGTGAAAAAAGATAAGTTGTTCGTACAACTATTGCCTTTAAGAAAGACATAATAGCTAAATATGAAAGAGGTGTGCGAGTTTCCGATCTTGCCTGCGCCTTCTGCTGACCACCACATAGGTAAGAAATCCTATTCATAATTCTTTTCTTTATCTTTTTTTTTTTTTTTACACGTTCGTGTTAGAGTAATCTTTTGTACGGAAGATTACGATAACGCGAACGTACAATTAGCCAGGGTTAGCTTTATGATTCGAAGTAAACATTCAGGGTGTTGGAACTGAGCCCAAAATTCAGGGTGTTGGAACGGAGCCCCCTTTCCAATGAAGCGCTAGCCACTTGTCTTGCTAAATGCAACGACCTGATTTTTTTAATTTTTACACGTTCTTGTTAGCGTAATCTTTCGTACGGAAGATTACGCTAACGCGAACGTACGATTAGCCTGGGTTAGCTTCATGTTTACGTTAAAAATTCATGTTAAACATTCAGGGTGTTGGAACGGATTAAAACGATTTACATTATTTTTAATGGGAAAATCGATTTCGGTGATTGAACAAATCAGTTCTCGAACAGGGTTCTGGAACGGATTATGGTCGAGAACCGAGGTTCCACTGTATCATCATTCTCAAGGCCACTGGAATACCCAAATTGGTGTAAATTCTCATAGAGGCTTAAAGAAAACATCTGGAAGAAGCTTTAACCTACAACCCGATGAAAGAGGACAACGGCCTCTTAAACTAGCTAGCTACTACAACTTGGTTTCGGCAAACCCTCTTGGCAACCACAATTACTCCAGATAATGGACATGGAACCATCCAGATGAAATCCACCAAAGTCAGGTCTACATCATGATTCCACAACATCTCAAATCTGGAATGAAGACAGCAAGCACGCGCACATTTTTAGGAGCTCATGTGGGAAGTGATCACGACCTGGTCGCGTTTGCCCCCAGAAGGTTAAAAAGGCACAGAACAAAGCAAGTTTGACCTTGAGTGTCTGAAAGATGGTGGTCGAGAGCTTCCAGGCCTTTATCGGCGTGAAATCTGCTCCTTTGCTCGCCTTGGACGAAGATGTCGAAAGCCTGATCATTAAGTTCTCAGAGACGATGACTGAAGCAGCAAATAAATTGTAGGAAAATAAAAATAAAGATAAAGCAGTCGGGTTACAGACAAAATCCTCCAACAGTGTGACACAAGGCAAGAACTGAAGAAGAAAAGACACAGCTATGGAGGAGCAGCCAAAGAGTAGCCATCAAGAAAATTGGAAAAAGCTTGAGAGAAGCAAAGGAGGAATAGATCGAAGACCAATGTTTGGAATTAGAAGAGTGTCTCAACAAGAACAAATCAAAGAAAGCCTTCCGGATTGTAAAATACCTCACACAAACAAAGCAAGCAGACGTCAGCAGCATTCAGGATGAGGCAGGGAATAAGCTAACTGAAGAAAAAGAGATTGTGAGTAGATGGACAGAATACTGCTCCAAACTCTACAACCAGACACAGAGAGACCCTGAGGTCTTTAAGAATTCCGGTCCAGGGTAGAGTGACGATTTTCCTTTCCTCAAAGAAGAAGTAGAGGCAGAAATTAACTCAATGAAGAACGAAAATTCTCCAAAAATCGACGACATGTCACTCAATTTCTTGCGTCTTAACTCTGAAAAGGCCGAAATGTTGGTCATTGGTCCATCTAAATGCCGTGACTTATTCTCAAAAACTGCTGTGAACATTGACAAATGTCACATCACACAGAGTGACTCAGTTAAAAATTTAGGTGTCATATTTGACCCTGATCTAACCTTTGAGATGCATGTAAAGAAAATGACTAGAACCGCTTTCTTCCATCTTCGTAACATTGCTAAAATCCGTTCAATACTGTCTCAGTCGGATGCGGAAATTATAATTCATGCACTACTCTCTGGTCTCCCGAAGTCTAGAATCAAGTCTCTTCAGCTGGTACAAAATGCCGCAGCGAGGCTTTTAACTAGGACAAAAAAGTACGATCGCATAACACCGATTTTGGCTAACCTGCATTGGCTCCCAGTTAGCCTTAGATGTGGTTTCAAGGTTCTCTTAGTATTATACAAAATCATACATGGACTTGCTCCCTCTTATCTTTCAGATCTGATTTGCCCCTATGTCCCGGTCCGAAGCCTACGATCTGAGAGTGTCGGTCTTCTGGTGATCCCGAGAGCAAAGAAGTGTTCTGCTGGTTCGAGAGCGTTCTCCATCCGGGCACCGGTGCTGTGGAATGCTCTTCCCCCTGAGATCCGATCTGCAACCTCAGTGGAAATGTTTAAATCTAAACTTAAAACTCACTTCTACTCCATAGCATATGAATAACCTACTCTTCTCGTCGGCTGAAAAATAGTCTGTGTTATATAGTGTAATAATCTGTAAAGCCCTTTGAGACTCTTCGTGATTTAGGGCTATACAAATAAAAATGACTTGACTTGACTTGACTACGAAATAGTGGTAAGCAAACTATAGACATTTTGACAAAGATTAGCTGGCAAAGAGGACAGTAGCCATCTGCAACGGTTAAATCTCTGGTAATTATGCTACCAAAGAAGGGAAACCTTCAACCTTGTTCCTACTACAGAACCATCAGTCTCATCAGCCATAAAAGTAAAGTTATGCTAAAGGTCCTACTGAACAGACTGAAACAACAAGCTGAAAACATCCTAGCTGAAAAAAACAGGCAGGTTTCAGGGAGGGAAGGAGCACTAAAGAACAGACTTTTGATCTCCGCATCCTATGTGAGAAGGATTAACAACACAAGAGAAACCTCAATCACTTTTTTGATGATTTCAAGTAGATGTTTGACAGAATATGGCAACCATGAGGAAGTCCAATATGGGGCAGAAACTAGTCCAGACCATTGAACAACTGTATGCCAATACCAACAGTACGGTACTGATCAATGATACCATTGGAGCGTGGTTTCAAACAACAGTCTCTTCAACTTTATTCAACATCTTTCTTGAGAGGATCATGTCCAAAGATTTGCAGCAACATGAAGGGACAGTCAGTACTGGTGGACACAACAGCACTAACCTTAGTTTTTCTGATGATATTGCGGGATTTTATATACATCTGCTATAATGGCCCTTAACTATAATAGATGTTAAGAGGGGACTGTATGAGAGTGTGATTGTGCCGACTGTGTTATATGGTGCAGAGACTTGGAGCCTGAAGGCAGATTTAAGAAGGAAGTTGAATGTTTTTGAGATGCAGTGTTTGAGGACTATGTTAGGAGTGACAAGATTGGATAGACTGAGAAATGAAATTGTGAGAGACAGAACTGGAGTAGTCGTGGAACTGAGCAAGCGTGTTGATAAGAGAGTACTCGGTTGGTTTGGACACATGGAGAGGATGGATGAGGAGCGAATGTTGAAGAGGATCTACAGAGCAGAAGTCAATGGAAGGAGGCCAAGAGGAAGGCCGCGATTGGCGTGGATGGATGGTGTCATGAGTGCACTGCAGGAAAGAGGTCTAAATATAATGGAAGCTAGAGCTCTTGTTGGTGATAGAAAGGAATGGAGAGGTGTTGTGAAAGGATAGTGGCATTGTGGACGCGTTCTTAAGGATGGGTTGGGCACCCGTATGATGCGGCAGGGGTAAACCAGTGAAGCTGTCGGGCCCTGCTGTTGAACAAAAGAGTGTGTTGTGTCACCCTGATCCGAGTGACATGGCCGCTTTCTGGTGTCCCATTTCATCTGAAGGGACGAAAGCATGACCAACGTGGGTGCCGAGGTGCCTAACTTGTTTGGGTGTTTGGGCAATTGGGTTGGCCATGGTCCAAAAAGTTTTGGGTGTTTTTTTTGTTTTTTTTTGTTATTTATTTCCCTTATATTTTCTTTGTTATTGTATGTGTGTGTCTTGCTGTCGGTCACCCCTCTTGAGGGATATGACCAAGGTAGATAGATAGATAGATAGATAGATAGATAGATAGATAGATAGATAGATAGATAGATAGATAGATAGATAGATAGATAGATAGATAGATAGATAGATAGATAGATAGATAGATAAATAGATAGATAGATAGATAGATAGATAGATAGATAGATAGATAGATAGATAGATAGATAGATAGATAGATAGATAGATAGATAGAAGCGGCGCTGCCACGAACGGCTGCCTTTTCCAGCAGCTGCTCTATAGTTTTATTGTCTGCTCCTATCTTCGGTGTTTTTTCTTCCCGTTTTGACAACTACACTATAGATTACTTCTATCCTATGGACATGGGTTTTAGCGCACAAAAAATGCGTGTATTCAAGGAATTTCAACTCCTTTCCCTGAAGAATTCTCGTGCCGGCGTGATGAAGGGGCCTATCGTGGAAGAAGAGCCGGAGCTAGCGAAGCGGCTAGCGGCGTTATAAGTCTTCGGTACCATCCGTAATCATGGTAAATGCGAACTCACGACCAAATAAGATCATCGAGTGCTGGTGGAAAACATCGAAGCGCACAGGGAGCGCAGTTGCTGTGTTTTGCGGAAACGTGGCTCACGTTTAGCATTCCGGACGCTAACGTGTAGCCACCCGGAGCTACCCGGAGCTATTCCGGCTTCAACGCCGCTAAACAGAGACACGAAAGCCGGGGGGAATCGGAGAGGAGGCGGACTTGCTAACACGTGGTGGTGTATCCCTGGATTTTCCCTTAAGAAAAGTTTTCCATCTTCCGCAGGGATGTCGAACTTTTGGACTGGCGTGACGTCATCCACTCTGCTACAAGCACCCCTAGGGCATCATGTTCATCTGTTAATAAACAACGGGGTAGACTGCTGGAAGTGTGAATTTCCCTACGGGGATGAATAAAGTATTTATCTATCTAGAATCTATCTAGAATCTAGATAGATAGATAGATAGATAGATAATGGCCCGGCAGATAACTCTCAAACTACAGGTCCAATAATGCAGTGCCTCAGCTGTCCCGCATCAATCGAGTTAGCTGTAGCCTGACGAGCGCAGCCACTTTCAGAACTATCTGCTGACAAAAAACACGTCAGCCAGTTGAAAAACCAAACCAGGAGGTGCACTAACAGTGAGTCTTTAGTGTCAAGAAGCGGAGACATGCTTTTGTCTATCACGCTGAAACGGAAGGCTAAAGAGAGAAAAGCAGGGTGACGTTTCTGTTCCAGTGGATTAGACGAAAGCTAAACCCTCACAATGGCAGAGAGAAAAGTTGATTCTGAAAACTGAGCCTTTCAAAACCGACGGGAGGCTGAATATGTTTACCAACATTGCCGGTAAACCCCTGTGCTAATCCGGCCGTAATTAAGGAACATAATGTAAACCGGCACTATGAGACAAAACATCAGGATACGATGAAAAACCTGAACGCAGAGCAGAAGATACAGAAAGTTAAAGTAGAGTATGAAGATCCAGCCAATGTTTTTGTCAATACAGTAGAAAATCCCAAAGTGAAAATGTCATGACTGTCGATTCAAGGCACCTGTGACTGCCAATTGGCGCCAACAGCCCTGAGAGCTGATTGGCTAAGAGACTCTTTTTAAATCCCCGGCTTTCAGGAAGACGCCGTCAGATCGTTGCGACCTTATGCTCCCAAGCTCATTCCGTCCGACATTTTTTCTGCCCTGTTTTTTTCTGCCTGATTCCCGTTGCCGACCTGTTTCTGGACCGTTTATGCCCTGTTCTGCTATCCCGACATCCGACCTGTTCCGCCCCGCTACCTGCCTGACACCTTTTGCCGACCTCGTTTCCGAACTCGATACCGCCCTTGCTCTCCCGTCCCGGCTAACGACTAGTATTCCTGCAAATCTAGGATCATCCTCGTTTGACACGGAAGTGCCACTTCCGTGTTCCAGCCACCTGCTACCCGTGTCCGTCGATCATCGGCTCGTGTTTTTGTAATGTATTTATTTGTATTTAATTTAGACACTTTTTTCTGATATGTTTTGCCTGGTTGAATGAAAAAGAAGGGGCGGAACAACTGGGGGGGTGACAAGAAGTGGGGTAAAGGTGAGGAACAGACAGACCTGATTGTGGACGCGGCGGACAATAGTGGATATATATTTTTCCCACCCTTACCTTTGTAAATATACACTTTTTTCCTTGGATCACTTTCAACAGGAACCGGACTCTGCAGGTCTGCATCAAACCTTGAGTACCGGTATCCTTTTCCGTTCATTTTGCCGGGTGTGATTTTTGGACTGTGTACTTTAATGAAGGACATTTCGTTTAAATCGCGGGACTTAAAGTGGGGTTTGGGTTCGCATGCGGCTTATATACAGGTGCGGCTTGTGTACGTACAAAATCGGTTTTCCTCTTAAAATGCGGTGGGTGCGGCTTATAATCAGGTGCTCTCTATAGTCCGGAATTTACGGTAAATATATTTCAGTCATTACTAATGTTGTTAATTCATTCTGCCTTAAATGTGATGGAGATTTGAGCACTATTTCCAAACCACCCGGAATCTGACAGAAAAGTACAGCCAGCAAAGCCCTTATTTGAATTTTCCGCCGCCGATTTTTGTCTCTGGGATTATCAGATATCAAGCACTCCATTACAGCATTTTCTCTGAACGACTCTTCTGAGGGTTAGCGCGTGTCAGTCCGTCTCTGCAGGGGCTGAAAACGAGAACAAAGCTAGCCAAACTTCACAACAACATAGTGCTTATTAAAACATGCGCACCGCCACAGGTTGCTTTGTGTTAGCTTTTGTTAAACGAGAACGTCGCGTTCAAGGGACTTCCTTTGATACACAAAAATGGTACACTTGAGTTTTCTGGTATGAATTGCGACCAACTACTGTAAATTCTGGACTATAAGGCGCACCTGATTATAAGCCGCACCCACCGCATTTCGGGAGGAAAACCGACTTAGTGCATACACAAGCCGCACCAGTTTATTCGCTCACATTAAATAATGGATGATTTTTGAACGAATTCTTCTGTTTAGGGGGGGGGGGGGGTCAACAAGTTTATTGATATATATTCTTTATCAATCGTTCCCTATCAATTATTAGTCAATTCATGATACATTTCAGGGCCAATCAAAGAACTGAGTCAAGGTCCTGGCCAAATAGCCAAGAATCTATCAGTGCTATTGCATCATTCCCAGTGGTACTGCAATACCGGGCCGATACGTGGAGTGAACAGAGCAAGCTACTTATCATTTGATGCAGACCTGCAGAGTCAGGGTACCCGTTGAAAGTAATCCAAGGAAAAAAAAGTGTATATTTCCAAAGGTAAGGGTGGAAAAAATATACATCCACTATTGTCTCCTGCGTTCACAAACACTCACCTTTACCCGTCCCCAGTTCCCATCAGCCCGCGTTTGCTCCGCCCCTTCTTTCTTATTTGCTCGTGAAAATCAGCATAAGTGTCTCAAATGAATACAAATAAATACATGACAAAAATATACAGTTGCAAATACATATTATACATGGGTTACACATATTTACAAAGAAAGACGGTACACGGAGAGAGTTTTCAAAGCTTTAATAATAATAATATAACTTTCATCCCAAACCGTGCCTGTGAAGGGTAGCAAAACGCTACTACCAACACGCTCGCAACACAGTAGACGGGTCTGTTAAAAAAGCATATTGTAATTGTTAAATCCACGGTATACCGTCCTCATCTTCCTCCCTATAACTGTCGCTATAATAGGCGTCTCCTCGCCATAGATAGCTTAAGCATTGCCATCTATTTCAATTCATTTTCTGTAACCAAGGGGTCCACAAAGAGGTGTCCATGGGCCCCAGGTAGACCTCTAAGATCACCCGAGTAGTCTGTGAACCGGTTCAGAAAATAGCTCACTTTAATGGGTCATTGTGCCTTTCTAGGAAGTTTGAATTCTTTCTGGCATGAGAAATCATTGATAAGATCAGTGTCTTTTCATCCTGATAGTCCTGATGTCAATGAGAATAAAGGCTATTCTAATTTTAGTACTAGTCCTAGTTCCAGTCTCGTTTTCGTTCTTGTTCTCGTTCTAGTCTAGTTCCCGTTCTCGTTTTAGTTTTTTTAGTTTTAGTTCTAATTGTAGTTCTAGTTCTAGTTCCAGTCTCGTTTTCGTTCTTGTCCTCGTTCTAGTCTAAATCTCGTTCTTGTTTTAGTTTTAGTTTTGGTTCTAATTCTAGTTCTAGTTTCAGTCTCGTTTTCGTTTTCGTTCTTGTTCTCGTTCTAGTCTAGTTTGTGTTCTCGTTTTAGTCTTTTAGTTTTAGTCCCGATGTCAATGAGAATAAAGGCTATTCTAATTCTAGTACTGGCTCTAGCTTCAGTCTCGTTTTCGTCCTTGTTCTCGTTCTAGTGTAAATCTCGTTCCCATTTTAGTTTTTTAGTTTTAGTACTAATTGTAGTACTAGTTCTAGTTCCAGTCTCGTTTTCGTTCTTGTCCTCGTTCTAGTCTAAATCTCGTTCTTGTTTTAGTTTTAGTTTTGGTTCTAATTTTAGTTCTAGTTTCAGTCTCGTTTTCGTTCTTGTTCTCGTTCTAGTCTAGTTTGTGTTCTCGTTTTAGTTTTTTAGTTTTAGTCCCGATGTCAATGAGAATAAAGGCTATTCTAATTCTAGTACTGGTTCTAGTTCCAGTCTCGTTTTCGTCCTTGTTCTCGTTCTAGTGTAAATCTCGTTCCCATTTTAGTTTTTTAGTTTTAGTACTAATTGTAGTACTAGTTCTAGTTCCAGTCTCTTTTTCGTTCTTGTTCTCGTTCTAGTCTGGTTCTCGTTCTTGTTTTAGTTTTTAGTTTTAGTTTTAGTCCTAATGTCAATGAGAACAAAGGCTATTCTAATAGTAGTACTAGTTCTAGTTCCACTCTTGTTTTCGTTCTTGTACTTGTTTTAGTCTAGTTCTCGTTCTCGTTTTAGTTTTTTAGTTTTAGTTTTAGTCCTAATTGTCGTCTAGTTCTAATTGTAGTTCTAGTTCTAGTTCCAGTCTGGTTTTCGTCCTTGTTCTCGTTCTAGTCTACTTCTCGTTCTCGTTTTAGTTTTTTTATTGTTAGTTTTAGTCCTGATGTCAATGAGAATAAAGGCTATTCTAATTCTAGTATTAGTTCTAGTTCCACTCTCGTTTTCGTTCTTGTACTTGTCTTAATCTAGTTCTCGTTCTCGTTTTAGTTTTTTACTTTTGGTTTTAGTTCTAATTGTCGTTCTGATCTAGTTCCTTGTTCTAGTTCTAATTGTAGTTCGAGTTCTAGTTCCAGTCTGGTTTTCGTTCTTCTTCTCGTTCTAGTCTACTTCTCGTTCTCGTTTTAGTTTTTTTATTGTTAGTTTTAGTCCTGATGTCAATGAGAATAAAGGCTATTCTAATTCTAGTATTAGTTCTAGTTCCACTCTCGTTTTCGTTCTTGTACTTGTCTTAATCTAGTTCTCGTTCTCGTTTTAGTTTTTTACTTTTGGTTTTAGTTCTAATTGTCGTTCTGATCTAGTTCCTTGTTCTAGTTCTAATTGTAGTTCGAGTTCTAGTTCCAGTCTGGTTTTCGTTCTTGTTCTCGTTCTAGTCTAGTCTAGTCTCGTTTTAGTTTTAGTTTTTTAGTTTTAGTTTTAGTCCTGATGTCAATGAGAATAAAGGCTATTCTAATTCTAGTATTAGTTCTAGTTCCACTCTCGTTTTCGTTCTTGTACTTGTCTTAATCTAGTTCTCGTTCTCGTTTTAGTTTTTTACTTTTGGTTTTAGTTCTAATTGTCGTTCTGATCTAGTTCCTTGTTCTAGTTCTAATTGTAGTTCGAGTTCTAGTTCCAGTCTGGTTTTCGTTCTTCTTCTCGTTCTAGTCTACTTCTCGTTCTCGTTTTAGTTTTTTTATTGTTAGTTTTAGTCCTGATGTCAATGAGAATAAAGGCTATTCTAATTCTAGTATTAGTTCTAGTTCCACTCTCGTTTTCGTTCTTGTACTTGTCTTAATCTAGTTCTCGTTCTCGTTTTAGTTTTTTACTTTTGGTTTTAGTTCTAATTGTCGTTCTGATCTAGTTCCTTGTTCTAGTTCTAATTGTAGTTCGAGTTCTAGTTCCAGTCTGGTTTTCGTTCTTGTTCTCGTTCTAGTCTAGTCTAGTCTCGTTTTAGTTTTAGTTTTTTAGTTTTAGTTTTAGTCCTGATGTCAATGAGAATAAAGGCTATTCTAATTCTAGTATTAGTTCTAGTTCCACTCTCGTTTTCGTTCTTGTACTTGTCTTAATCTAGTTCTCGTTCTCGTTTTAGTTTTTTACTTTTGGTTTTAGTTCTAATTGTCGTTCTGATCTAGTTCCTTGTTCTAGTTCTAATTGTAGTTCGAGTTCTAGTTCCAGTCTGGTTTTCGTTCTTGTTCTCGTTCTAGTCTAGTCTAGTCTCGTTTTAGTTTTAGTTTTAGTTTTTTAGTTTTAGTTTTAGTCCTGATGTCAATGAGAATAAAGGCTATTCTAATTCTAGTATTAGTTCTAGTTCCACTCTCGTTTTCGTTCTTGTACTTGTCTTAATCTAGTTCTCGTTCTCGTTTTAGTTTTTTACTTTTGGTTTTAGTTCTAATTGTCGTTCTGATCTAGTTCCTTGTTCTAGTTCTAATTGTAGTTCGAGTTCTAGTTCCAGTCTGGTTTTCGTTCTTGTTCTCGTTCTAGTCTAGTCTAGTCTCGTTTTAGTTTTAGTTTTAGTTTTTTAGTTTTAGTTTTAGTCCTGATGTCAATGAGAATAAAGGCTATTCTAATTCTAGTATTAGTTCTAGTTCCACTCTCGTTTTCGTTCTTGTACTTGTCTTAATCTAGTTCTCGTTCTCGTTTTAGTTTTTTACTTTTGGTTTTAGTTCTAATTGTCGTTCTGATCTAGTTCCTTGTTCTAGTTCTAATTGTAGTTCGAGTTCTAGTTCCAGTCTGGTTTTCGTTCTTGTTCTAGTCTAGTCTAGTCTCGTTTTAGTTTTAGTTTTAGTTTTTTAGTTTTAGTTTTAGTCCTGATGTCAATGAGAATAAAGGCTATTCTAATTCTAGCAGTCTCGTTTCGTCCTTGTTTTCGTTCTAGTGTAAATCTTGTTCTCGTTTTAGTTTTTTAGTTTTAGTTCTAATTGTAGTACTTGTTTTAGTCTCGTTTTCGTTCTTGTACTTGTTCTAGTCTAATTCTCGTTCTCGTTTTAGTTTTTTAGTTTTAGTATTAGTTCTAGTTGTAGTTCTAGTTGTAGTTCTAGTTCCTTGTCCTAGTTCTAATTGTAGTTCTAATTCTTGTTCTAATTGCCGTTCTAGTACTAGTTCTAATTCTAATTCTAATTCCAATTCTAATCTTTTTATTTTACTAATATATCTATCTTATCTTTTAATTATTGATATATTTATCCACAAGTGCCATGTCAAGTTTCAATGAAAACAATGTTGTCTTCATTGTGATCGATAACAGTCCTATTCTATTCTATTCTATTCTATTCTTGATTCCTCCTTCGTAAATCCACAATCTCGCTGATTTAAGGAGTACAATCGAGAGGAGATTCCTAATGACAGAAAAAAAACAAACCCCCTAAAACTTGTCTTGACGCAACCTGGAAAAAATGAACACTTTTCACACACTTGCTTTACGAAGAGAATTTGATTCGAGATTTCAGAAGAGTTTAAAAATATAAAGAGAGACCAGGAAGGCAAGCGAGGCATGCAAGACTGTGTGTTACAGAGTTTGGAGTGGATTAGGCTGCTTGGCTCCGGATGGATAAGCAAAGGTAAAAAAAAGACGATGAGGCGAAGCATTTAACGATGGATGGGTACAGTAAAATATCTAAAAGGGGATAAGTCAGGAGGAGGAGAGAGACAGGAAGCTGCAGGGTGGTCGGGGAGAATCCATAGACCTTAGTCAAGGGGCTTAGTTTAGGTAGAGTGGTTAGGAAATCAGTATTCTCTCTATTTTCACGGTTGATTTGTTCCATCACATTAAGTAAATTTCCACAATGCAGGAACCATATAAATACTGTAATCCTTGTTTTTTCGTGGTTCATGGAGACCAGAACCTCTCGCAATATTCGATAATCCGGACATTAGCCCCCACATTTTTCACATGCGCTCTGCCAGTCCCTTCTTCCAATAGTCAACCGGGGATAACGGATCCCTGGGTGCTGATCTTTCTTGGTGGGGAGAACAGAGAAAGGAGTCTCCATGCATGACAATAATTGGCTCTCTTAGCCCTCGCTCTCAGCAATAGTCGACTGGGGATAATAGATCCAAGCCACAGCCATGCATTTCATTTTATATTTCTTCATTTTATTTGATCTGAGATGCAAATGAGACCTCCTCAATCCAAGGACGGTAATCCTTCATTTATCTCTGCCATTGGGGAACCAAGCACCCCACGATAATCAAAATCTGCAAATCAGGCACCCCTATTTTTAACATGCCCGCTCCTGCTCACAGCAACAATTGAACAGGGATAATGGATCGTGACATTTATTTTGAAAAAGGCGTTCTGAGGGCCCCTGCTTTCAGCTATAGTTGACCAGAGATAATGGATTGTGGCCACAACCGTGCGTTTTTATGCAGGTCAATAATGGCATTAAAAGAGCCAATGGGCCCAACACAAGTGTCCTCAGCTGGTCTCTGCTCCCAGCAATATGCGATCAGGTATAATGGATCGTGGCCGCAAAGGTGCTGTTCATTTTAGGTGAAAAATCGGGTAAAAAAAATCGACACAGATTTACTCTCTCAGTGCCCGGTCTTAGCAATAGTCAAGAAGAGAAAATGGATTGCAGCCAAAACAGTGAAGTTCAATTAGGTGAGCTACAGTAGCTTTAACAATTTATTTTGAAAAAAAGGCACTCTGACGGCCACTGCTTTTAGCTATAGTCGACCAGAGATAATAGATCGAGGCCACAACCATGCGTTTTAGGCGGGTCAGAATGCCACACCCCCCGACTAAAGGGCCCTCTGTTTGTCGCAACTTGCAGCAATATCAAATCGGGGATAATGGACCACGGCTGCATTTTGGGTGAAAAAACAGGTCCAAAAAAAACCCCGACACATATTTACTTTCCCAGTACCTGAAATGGATTGCAGCCAAAACAGTGAAGTAGTCGACCAGAGATAGTAGATCACGGCCACAACCATGCGTTTTATTTTAGGCGGGCCAGAATGCCACACCCCCCGACTAAAGTGCCCTCTTGCAGCAATATGGATCAGGGATAATGGACCATGGCCGCATAAGTGCAACAAATTTTAGGCAGAAACACAATAATGACATAAAAAGAGCCAATAGAGCCAACAAAAGTGTGCTTAGCTGGTCTCTGCTCCCAGCAAAATGCGATCAGGTATAATGGATCATGGCCGCAAAGGTGCTGTTCATTTTAGGTGAAAAAACAGGTAAAAGAAATCAACACAAATTTACTTTCTCAGTACCCGGTCTTAGCAATAGTCAAGAGGAGGAAATGGATTGCATCCAAAACAGTGAAATTCATTTAGGTGGGCTGCAATAGCTTAAGTAATTCATACTGAAAAAAGGCGCTCTGACGGCCCCCGCTTTCAGCTATAGTCGACCAGGGATAATAGATCACGGCCCCAACCATGCGTTTTATTTTAGGCGGGCCAGAATGCCGTGCCTCCCGACTAAAGTTCCCTGTGTTTGTTGCAACTTGCAGCAATATGAGATCGGGGTAATGGACCGCGGCCGCATAAGAGCACTAAATTTTAGGCAGAAATACAATAATGGCATAGAAAGAGCCAATAGGCCCAACAAAAGTGTCCTCTGCTGGTCTCTGCTCCTAGCAATATGCGATCAGGTATAATGGATCATGGCCGCAAAGGTGCTGTTCATTTTAGGTGAAAAAAACAGGTAAAAGAAATCAACACATATTTACTTTCTCAGTACCCGGTCTTAGCAATAGTCAAGAGGTGAAAATGGATTGCAGCCAAAACAGTGAAGTTCATTTAGGTGGGCTACAATAGTTTCAGAAATTCATACTGAAAAAAGGCACTCTGACGGCCCCTGCTTTCAGCTATAGTCGACCAGAGATAATAGGCAGGTCACAAAGCCACACCCCCTGACTAAAATGCCCTCTGTTTGTCGCAACTTGCATCAATAAGGGATCGGGGATAATGGACCACGGTTGCATAAGTGCACTAGAAATACAATAATGGCATGAAAAGAGCCAATAGGCCCAACACAAGTGTCCTCTGCTGGTTTCTGCTCCCAGCAATATGCGATCAGGTATAATGGATCATGGCCGCAAAGGTGCTGTTCATTTTAGGTGAAAAAACAGGTAGAAGAAAAAAAAACATATTTACTTTCTCAGTACCCGGTCTTAGCAATAGTCAGGAGGAGAAAATGGATTGCCGCCAAAACAGCGAAGTTCAATAAGGTGAGCTACAGTAACTTTAGCAATTTATTTGGAAAAAAAGGCACTCTGACGGCCCCTGCTTTCAGCTATAGTAGACCAGAGAAAATAGGCAGGTCAGAAAGTCACACCCTCTGACTAAAATTCCCTCTGTTTGTCGCAACTTGCAGCAATATGGGATCATGGATAATGGAACATGGCTGCATAAGTGTACTAGAAATACAATAATGGTATAAAAAGAGCCAACAGGCCCAACACAAGTGTCCTTTGCTGGTTTCTGCTCCCAGCGATATGCGTTTGGGGATAATGGATCGCGGCCGCATCAGTACAGTTCATTTTTTCGGTGGATAAAACTGCAAAAGAGCGAAATGGCGAGGGAATACCGTAATCCACCTGACTCTACCCTCTATCTCTCGCTCTCTCCGCTTTGCTGTCTTCCATTCGTCCTTTTTTGGCCACAAAGACTCCATGCTCGTCCAAATCTCAAAACGTCACCAGGAGATAAGTAAAAAACACTTTAGGAAACAAGCGAATCTTATAAAAAGATAGCGTAAACACAAAACCTGCATGCTTTTCTGATGTTTACTAAAATTGGTGGTGGGATGAGGGAAATGAGCTTTTGGGAGGTGCTGAGTCAGCATTCAAACGCTCCCTTAAGAACTTACCTATTATTCTACTGTTCTGTACATCATCATTGTCCTATATTCTAACTATTCTCCGTTGAACTCTTGTTACATTTATATGGAATATACCTTGTGGCCAATGTTCCCTGTAATTTTCCACGGGTCTGAGCGTTCACACAAAGTCGGCGAGCAACGCTTGAAACAACAGTGAGCAACAGCAATCCCAAGTGTGGCAAGATAATTCATTATCAAACATGTCCAAAACTTGACATCACGTTACATTTTGCCGAGTTTCCGGCAATGCAAAATTATTTTTCTCTTTTGAATGAATTGACTCGTTTTTCTTACAATTCTTCTTTTTATTTCCTGACATATTTTGTCGCATAATATTAACATTTTTGGGGGCTTATTTAGTCGGTTGTAAGATACAAAACTGTACTTAATCCCATTTTTTAGTGGAAGTACAATGTTGGCAACAAGATTCACTTGATATAATTGGAAATTATTTGAATGCAACACAAACTTTTCCTTCAACTTTTTTAAAAATTCCTTTAAAAAAATCTCATTGTGTTTATTTTTTGGGGCGGCAGTAGCTCAGGAGGTAGAGCGATCGTTTTAGGATCAAGGGATCCCAGTTCGAATCCCGGCTTGTCCGTGTTACATGTCGAAGTGTCCTTGGGTAAGACATTGAACCCCCAATTACCCCCAATAAGCAGGTTAGCGCCTTACATGGCTGCACAGATCACGGCCGCTATTGGGAAATGTGAAGCACAATGTAAAGCGCTTTGGGAAGTTATTGACTTGAAAAGCGCTATATAAATGCAGATCATTTCATTTCATTTCATATTTTTTCCGAGCTGTTAATTTTTTCTTCTTGTTCTCTATTTATTTTTTTCCTATGTTTCTTTCTTATCTTTTTTTCTGGCTTTTTTTTCTAAAAAAATTTTTCTCTTCCTTTTGTTTCTTTTTTTCTCAGCTTTTCACTACTTTCTCATTTTGGTGTTTTTTTCTTTTTTGTTCTATTCCCCCATTCCTTTAAGTCATTTTGTGCATAATTTTACATAATATTTGGTCATGTTGGGATGAAAGAAGCAAAAACAACCCGAAGAGCCGTTTAGGACCCGAAAGAGCCGGTTCCTTTTAGTGAGCCGAGCCGAAGAAGCCGGTTCTCGACAAACTCTACTAACTTTACTTTTCAACTTCGTTCGACATTGACTTCAAAATACCGCATTTAGAACACAACGTCGGGATGCACTGTAACGTTGACTTAAGTCACTCCTTAATTAGTAATTTTGAGCCCTGATTTTTGCGCGCCGGCTAGATTTTCTTGTGCGCTGAGAATGTGCGAGCAGTGCGCAATTGCGCACGCGCGCAGCTTAGAGGGCACACTGCTTGTGTCAAACCAATTCGCCGCGGTAGCCTCTATCTCGGTATCGTTTCTTTTCGTTGCAAAGGAAGCGAGCGGTTTGATGCTACTGTGCTACTGTGCGTATCAATCAAGTCAAACTAGTTCGCCGCGGTAGCCTCTATCTCTGTATCGTTTTTTTTCGTTGCAAACAAAGTGAGCGGTTTGATGCTACTGTGCGTATGCATTTACCGCCTGGGGATTTCCTATCATGCATCATTCCGTGGTAGTTGTGTAGTGAAAGGAAGTCCGTCTCTTTTTAGAGAAGCGGCTTTTTTGGCTCAACTCATGAAAGAGAGCCGGCTCTCAAACGGCTCACTTGCTTTGATGCATTATATTACGAATCATTATTGTTGTATAAAGAAGTTAAGAAAAAAAAGGAAGTATAAAAGGAGAAAATGAAAAAAAGACACGTTTGTGGTTATCCCTTTTAATCAGTATATTACCAACAATAATTAAATAATAATGCAGAAAATGAATTAATAATTTGAATAAGAAAAGTTATTATTCTACTTGATTATATTTACACGTATTTTTTCCTTCTACATTGAATGTCCAAGCGACTTCATTTTGGAAGTTTTTAATAATAAGACTCGTTCATGTTGAGCAACTCAGTATCTCACAACAAAATGTTAATTAACAATATATATGATATAACGAAACACATACAGTATAACATCTTAAACTACCGTATTTTCCGCACTATGAGGCGCACCTAAAAGGTCCTTGGATTTACTACCCTCACGGATATAAGAGGACATTGGCTGCACATTATTATGAACACAACGACTTCGGTGAGCTACTCCGGGTTTTATATTGTCACTGTATCTTGTTTCAGACTGAACTCGATGTTTCTGCGATAAGCGGTGCAGATAATGGATGGAATGGAGTGTCTATTTTTAAATTAAACTCAATTCCAAGTGTTTATTGTCATATATACAGTAAAGTTGCGAGCGAAAAAGAAAATAGAAACTAAGGAATGGTTGGCGTTTCTTGAAACCCAAGACTTTAACCTTCCGAATGATGGAACGATGCATTTGAGTGACATCGTACAGACACTGTTTCCGTACATGTCTGAAACACGTATTTGCTTCTTTGCAAGCTTTCGGAATGTTAAGGGTGTAATAAGTTTGACTGGACTATCTGACTGTTTTGTCGACGTTCCCATTGTTGCGCCTTATAATCCGGTGCGTCTTATGTATGTCAAAAATAGGACCAAAAACTATTTTTTCTGGGTGCGCCCTATCACCCGGTGCGCCTTATAGTGCGGAAAATACGGTACATGAATAAACACGTTTGAAAAAAAATATGGTGTAAGATTATTTTGTATTTTGTAAGGGAAAATACGACAGTTTGTAAGGGCATGGAGCCCTGGAGGTTGACAGGTATGCTTTTTTCCATAAAGGAGGATTACCTATCTATTAATGTTTTTATCTATAAGAAGCAGGCATAGACTCCCTTAATAAGAAAAAGAAAGACATTAAAACATTTTTATCTTTGCTACAGTTTCTTATATTGGTTTCTTGCTCTACCGATCAAGTGATGACTAAGATATAGGTTTATTTATTAGTAAATCAGACTGTGCCTCACCAGACAAAATCCTCATCATAATTTGAAGCCACCCAACCAATGTTCCCTGTAATTTTCCTTACGGGTCTGAGCGTTCACACAAAATCGGTGAGCAACGCTTGAAACAACAGTGAGCAACAGCAATCCCAAGTGTGGCAAGATAATTCATTATCAAACATGTCCAAAACTTGACATCAAGTTACATTTTGCTGAGAGTCCGGCAATGCAAAATTATTTTTCTCTTTTGAATGAATTGACTCATGTACTATTGCAAAGGTTTGTTCTTACAATTCTTTCACAAGATATCCATTTCTTTTTTTTTCCTGATATATTTTGTCGCATAATATTCACATTTTGGGGGGCTTATTTAGTCGGTTGTAAGATACAGAACTGTACTTAATCACATTTTTGAGTGGAAGTACAATGTTGGCAAGAAGATTCACTTGATATAATTGGAAATTATTTGAATGCAACACAAACTTTTTCTTCTTTTTTCCGTGTTTTTTTTCTACTTTTTTTTAAATTCCTTTAAAAAAAGTCTCATTGTGTTTATTTTTTCCGAGCTGTTACTTTTTTCTTTTTGTTCTCCATTTACTTTTTTCCTACGTTTCTTTCTTTTCTTTTTTTCTGGCTTTTTTTCTAAATTTTTCCTTCTTTTTTTTTCTTCCTTTTGTTTCTTTTTTTCGCAGCTTTTCACTACTTTCTCATTTTGGTATTTTTTTTCTTTTTTGTTCTATTCCCCCCTTCCTTTAAGTCATTTTGTGAATAGTTTTACATAATATGTGGTCATGTTGGGATGAAAGAAGCAAAATTAACCCAAAGAGCCGTTTAGGACCCGAAAGAGCCGGTTCCTTTTAGTGAGCCGAGCCGGAGAAGCCGGTTCCCGACAAACTCTGCTAACTTTACCATTCAACTTCGTTCGACATTGACTTCAATATACCGCATTTAGGACCCAACGTCAGGGGAACCCGTGTATTTTTACCTTTATGCACTGTAACTTTGACTTAAGTTGCTTCTTAATCAGTCATTTTGAGCCCTCATTTTTGTGCGCTGGCTATATTTTATTGTGCGCTGAGTATGTGCGAGCAGTTTAGAGGGAACACTGCACCCAACCCTGGACAAAAATCTGTGCCGATGAATTCCAGTGCCGTTGAATTAAACTATGAAGGGAGGCACATAATGAGATGGTAATGAAAGAACTGAAAGGTTTTTGCTCCTCAAACAAATCCTGGACTTGCTGCTTAAACAAATTTCGTACAATATGGATCTATAACAATCGCATCAAGGAAGAAGCCACAAAACGCTCGCCGGCCAATTGGAGAAGGTGACTCCAAGGACGAATTCTTTGCCTCGCAACCGTTGCTTCAAAGTGCTGTGTTGCTATGTTCTTAGCCCCTAAAAACCTGGGGGGATCCCCTTAAATAGGGTCACCTTGCTAACTCTAGAGGTCTTCTCTAATCCTTCTCTGCAGCCTAAACGCTAAATATGGGAATTAAGCAAATGCCCCTCGTCACTATTATTACCCCGCCCACCCAAAAATCCCGCTCAGGGTCGCAGTGGCGCCAGCTCAGTGCATAAAAATGGTTATTTTGGACAGCTAGAGAGCGAGGACTCACATGTTTTCCCTATGGAGCAGCATTGTGGGGAATAGAAAGTACAACAAAACATTATAAAAACACGCTCCACACATACCTGTGCATGCCTGCACCCGTTCGTACACACTAATACCAAAGAACATGCAGCGGATATGGGAAGTGATT
Source organism: Urocampus carinirostris (assembly GCF_059441175.1). Taxonomy (NCBI): domain Eukaryota; kingdom Metazoa; phylum Chordata; class Actinopteri; order Syngnathiformes; family Syngnathidae; genus Urocampus; species Urocampus carinirostris. Next base: position 65,831,607 of record NC_142349.1, on the reverse strand, counting down.
TTTGTGTGTGTGTGAGCAAACCAATCATTGCTTTTGTTATGGAATCCAGTCATTATTTAAAAGTCACACAACTCATTAAGTTCTGTCTGTCACCTTTTTTAAAACGCGGTGTTTGAAAGTCTTAACCTCTTCAGGTTTCTCTCTACAAGGATAGAACTAAATCCTGTGCGACCAAATTAGTCGCACCCGCATGTGCATCAAGGACATGCAGCGGATATGGGAAGTGATTTTTGTGTGAAAGTGTGTGAGCAAACCAATCATTGCATTTGTTTCAGAATCCAGTCATTATTTAAAAGTCTGTAGCGCAACTATTGAGTCACTATTGCGACCAATTTAACTGCAAATTTGGCCAAATTTAAAGTGCGGGTAAAAAAGAAAAACAAGTCGCACAACGTATGAAGTTCCTTCTGTCACTTTTTTTTAAAATGTGGTGTTTGACAGTCGCAACTTTTTCAGCTTGCTCTCTGCAAGCGTGAGACCAAATCCTGCGCGACCAACTTAGTCGCACCCGCATATGGACCGAGGACATGCAGCGGATATGGAAAGTGATTTTTGTGTGTGTGTGAGCAAACCAATCATTGCTTTTGTTTCGGAATCCAGTCATTATTTAAATGTCTTTACCGCAACTGTTGAGTCGCCATTGCGACCAATTTAACTGCAAATGTGGCCAAATTTACAGTGCGAGTAAAAATAAAAAGTTGCACAACACATCAAGTTCCTTCTGTCATTTTTTTTTACACGCAGTGTTGGAAAGTCGCAACCTCTTCAGCTTGCTCTTTACAAGGGTGCGACCAAATCCTGCGTGACCAACTTGGTCGCACCCGCATGTGCATCAAGGACATGCAGCGGATATGGGAAGTGATTTTTGTGTGTGTGTCTGTGAGTGAGCAAACCAATCATTGCTTTTGTTACGGAATCCAGTCGTTATTTAAAAGTCTGTAGCACAACTTTTGAGTCGCCATTGTGACCAATTTTACTGCAAATGTGGCCAAATTTACGGTGCGAGTAAAAAAAATAAAAAGTCGCACAACACATCAAGTTCCTTCTGTCATTTTTTTTTTAAACGCGGTGTTGGAAAGTCGCAACCTCTTCAGCTTGCTCTTTACAAGGGTGCGACCAAATCCTGCATGACCAACTTGGTCGCACCCGCATTTGGATCAAAGACATGCAGCGGATATGGGAAGTGATTTTTGTGTGTGTGTCTGTGAGTGAGCAAACCAATCATTGCTTTTGTTACGGAATCCAGTATTTATTTAAAAGTCTGTAGCACAACTTTTGAGTTGCCTTTGCGACCAATTTAACTGCAAATGTGGCCAAATTCACAGCACGAGTAAAAAAAACAAAAAAACTATTCGCACAATACATCAAGTTCTTTCTGCCACTTTTTTTTAAACGCGGTGTTTTGAAGTCGCAACCATTTTAGTTTGTTCTCTAAAAGGGTGCGACCAAAATAGTCACACCCGAATGTGGATTGAGGACATGCAGCGGATATGGGAAGTGATTTTTGTGTGTGTGCGTGTGTGTGTGTGTGTGTGTGTGAGCAAACCAATCATTGCTTTTGTTACGGAATCCAGTCATTATTTAAATGTATTTAAAGCAACTTTTGAGTCCCCACATTTGATGAGTTTGCTTTATTTGCTAAAGTGGTGTTAGTAATAAACTGAATATAGTCACCAAAACAATTCTATTTGTTAATGCACGTTGCATCAGCAAAAATATGTGCTAAATCCAGGCCAGGGACTAGAATATACCCCAGAGGTCAATTTAGGAGCTTTTCCATTACAAATGTAAGCGTTTCCATCATAGTATTTTGAAAAAAGTGAATACAGTGGAACCTCGATTTTCGAACGCCTCTCAGTTCGAACAAATCGGTGTTCGACCCAAAATTTAGAGAAATTCTTGCTTCGCTGTTTGGTCAAAAAATCGGAGTTCGAACGCCGGTAATGCGTGAGTGGGTACGCTAGGGTGCCATGCTGAGCGGCTTAGGGGTGTTTTAGCCCCTTATTATGCTTCCGAAGAAAGTCAGTGCGAGCAGCAAAGTTGCTACAGGTGAAAAAAGAAAAGTAGTGCGTACAACTATTGCATTTGAAAAAGGGCTATACAAATAAAAATGACTTGACTTGACTTGACTTGACTTGAAAAAGACAATAGCAAATATGAAGGAGGTGTGCGAGTGTCTGATCGTGCAAGGGAATACAGCATGGCTAAATCTACGATCAGTACGATACTAAAGAATAAGGAGGCTGTGAAATCTAGTGATGTGGCTCAGGGAGTGAGTGCTATAAGCAAGCAACGGCCGCAAGTTTTGGAAGAGGTTGAAAAACTTTTGATGATTTTCCTCTCCCCACCGTCCACCTGCGCCTTCTGCTGACCACCACAAAGGTAAGAAATCCTATTCATAATTATTTTCTTTATCCTTTTTTTTATTTTTACACGTAATCTTTCGTACGGAAGATTACGATAACGCGAACGCACGATTAGCCTGGGTTAGCTTTACGTTAAACATTCAAGGTAAACGTTCAGGGTGTTGGAACGGATTAAAACGATTTACATTATTTTTATTGGGAAAAATGATTTCAGTGATCGAACAAATCGGTTTTCGAACAGGGTTCTGGAACGGATTATGGTCGAGAACCGAGGTTCCACTGTATTTGTAGGCTTTTCTGAACCGTTGTCATGTAAACCAACAGCTGACAAACACATATTTAACGTATGTCTAAAAAAAACGAACTTTTCCATGAATGCTATCTTTTTTTGTTTTTAATTCCACTAAGATTTTTAGTAGTTTTGCGAGATCTACTTTATAGTTCCTCTTCGTAGATATCGGTTGAAATTGTGTGGATCAGGACTCATCAACTATGAGCAGCAGGTAGCCCCCTTAAGAGACCCCAGTAGCCCTCGAACAGTGTCTGAATATAACTCACCAGTGACGGGTCATTGTGATTTTCAAGGGACCACTCGGGGAACTCTCTCAAGGCTTTCCTTCAATCAAGCTGAACTATGATGTCAGTAACTCACTCTCTGTGTGATTCCTCTATCCTGATTGAGACTTTAAACCCACTATCTAACATTTGCAGGTTTTGAGGATCTAGGCTCAGGCGCGTGAGGGGAGACGGTTCGTGAGCAGTGTGAATTCAGTCAGGTCTTTGAGAAGAGAGGTGGGAGGAGGTGGGGAGTGGGTTCACCAGGCATGGTTATGCAGGGCACGGCTGGAAAAAGTGATAGCAAAGCCCGATCCTTAACTCTTTTCAACAGAATCACAAGGATTGGGGATCCCCCCCACCCCCCGATTCTACCCTACCGACTCCACTTCCCTCCAACTGTTCAAAGATGACTTAAAAACATCAAAGCTGGCATTAACGGCTCATTTCCCTATGTAAATGCCAAATGAGGAAGGAAAGAAAAGCTTTTCCTTCCTCCTTTTTCTTTTTTTTCCCCTACAAATGTTTCCACCCCCTCTAGAGACGGTTGTACCGTTTGGGGCAGAAAACGGGTTCGGGGATCTATGGGGGGGGGCTGTTCTCTATTACCAAAACAAATCATTCTGCAAAACAAACAATTAGACACTCATGAATTATGGACAAGCCGTATCGCGATAAACACGAGGCGTGCAGCGATGGCTCGGCTCGTGAATCGTGTTTCGGGGTCTCGTGGTCTTTATTAACTCTTTCACTACCGAAAACTAGACAATATTTTGAAGGATTTTTAACAAATGTTCAGAGACCCACAAAATGGGTTAAAAACCTATTTAGTCAACCACCAATTGTGCAAGTCCGCCTACTTAAAAAGATCAGAAAGGCCAGGGTTGGGTAGGGTTACTTTAACTTGATTACTTTCAATGACTTTTGGATTACTCCAATACCAAATATGCTAATAAAAGACATAAGAAACTAAATATACTCTCCTCTCCTGGCTTTCGACTCGTTTCTGATCCCGACCACGTTTTTGCCCTCCTGTCCCGGCTACTGACCCGTTTTTTTCCGTTCCCAACACAGTGATCACCGGATCGTGGGTGCAGCCCTTTCCTTTCTTACAATAAAACTGAGAGAAATGTAACGCAAGTGGGTCCTGTCTCCGTTCTGGTCTTGACAGACTTGAGTTTTGTTTTTAAATTTGAGCATGCGGCTTTTAATCAGGTGCGATCTGTAGTCCTGGGTTGGGTAGGGTTAGTTTAACTTGATTACTTTCAATGACTTTTGGATTACTCCAATACCAAATATGCTAATGAAAGACAGAAGAAACTAAATATACACTCCTCTCCTGGCTTTCGACTCGTTTCTGATCCCGACCACATTTTTGCTCTCCTGTCCCGGCTACTGACCTGTTTTTTCCGTTCCCGACACTGCCAACGCTCGCCACGGAAGTCCTACTTCCGTGTTCAGAGCGACCTGCTTCCCGCGACCAGCAATCACCGGATCGTGGGTGCAGCCCTTTCCTTTCTTACAATAAAACTGAGAGAAATGTAACGCAAGTGGGTCCTGTCTCCATTCTGGTCTTGACAGACTTGAGTTTCGTTTTTAAATTTGAGCATGCGGCTTTTAATCAGGTGCAAGCTGTAGTCCTGGGTTGGGTAGGGTTAGTTCAACTTGATTACTTTCAATGACTTTTGGATTACTCCAATACCAAATATGCTAATAAAAGACAAAAGAAACTAAATATACTCTCCTCTCCTGGCTTTCGACTCGTTTCTTATCCCGACCACGTTTTTGCTCTCCTGTCCCGGCTACTGACCCGTTTTTTCCGTTCCCGACACCGCCATCGCTCGCCACGGAAGTCCCACTTCCGTGTTCAGAGCGACCTGCTTCCCGCGACCAGCGATCACCGGATCGTGGGTGCAGCCCTTTCCTTTCTTACAATGAAACTGAGAGAAACGTAACGCAAGTGGGTCCTGTCTCCGTTCTGGTCTTGACAGACTTGAGTTTCGTTTTGAAATTTGAGCATGCGGCTTTTAATCAGGTGCGATCTGTAGTCCAGGGTTTGGTAGGGTTACTTTAACTTGATTACTTTCAATGACTTTTGGATTACTCCAATACCAAATATGCTAATAAAAGACAAAAGAAACTAAATATACTCTCCTCTCCTGGCTTTCGACTCGTTTCTGATCCCGACCACGTTTTTGCTCTCCTGTCCCGGCTACTGACCCGTTTTTTTCCATTCCCGACACCGCCATCGCTCACCACAGAAGTCCCACTTCCGTGTTCAGAGCGACCTGCTTCCCGCGACCAGCGATCACCGGATCGTGGGTGCAGCCCTTTCCTTTCTTACAATAAAACTGAGGGAAACGTAACACAAGTCCTGTCTCCATTCTGGTCTTGACAGACTTGAGTTTCGTTTTGAAATTTGAGCATGCGGCTTTTAATAAGGTTGTGTAGTCCCAAATTTAGGGTAGTACTTACTGTAAAAAATTCCGTTATGCAGTTAACGTTTTTACCTAAGATACTGGAGGGTTTAGAATGCATTTGGTAATCACCAGGGCAGCACGGCGGCGCAGTGGTTAGCACGTGCGCGGCACAGTTCTGAAGTCGTGAGATCACACCCCCTGTGTAGAGTTTGCATGTTCTCCCTGTGCTTCCGTGGGTTTCCTCCGGGCACTCCGGTGGTTTCCTCCCACATTCCAAAAACATGCTTGTCAGGTTCATTGGCCGGTCCAAATTGTCCCTGGGAGTGAATGAGCGAATGAGTTGTCTGTCCCTGTGTGCCCTGTGACTGGCTGGCAACCGGTTCAGGGTGTCCCCTGCCCACTGCCCGTAGATAGCTGGTAAGGGCTCCAGCACCCCCGCGACCCTACTGAGGATAAGCGGTGCAGATAATGGATGGATGGATAGGTAATCACCATAGGTTTTCATACAGAAATTTCACTTTGCAAGCTCCACCTCAGAAAGGATTAATGTTGTATCCTGGGGGTCTATTATGTCAGGAACGGTGAATAAGTCTCACAAAACATTTAATATGGCAGGCCTCTCATATTTATAAGTGGGGGGAATTGCATGATTGGTGGTTGACTACATATCCCCCCCCCCCCCACTATATACACAAACTAATTCAATGACGTGAAAATCCGTGTTTGGCACCCAGTGAGTTTAAACAGGCAGTGTCGTGCTTGTGCGTGTTTGTGACCACCTTTCTGTGGATTCAAGTGCAAAAAAATCAGTGACGGAAAACAAAGCGTGGGACCAAAGTGAAGGTGTTGGACCCGGACCCCAAGCATGATCCGAAATCCCCCAACGTCTTACCTCTCGCAGACGCGCACGGTCCAGGCGGCAATGATCCAGGACGATATACTGAACACCAGCAAAACAGTTCCCGGGCAGATGGTCATGAGGGTCTTCATGACGAAGCGAGTGTTGAAGTTGATCTTGTTGAGGGCGCCGATGCTGCGGGACGAAGCGTCCGTGAACAACTTGCTGTGGAGGAGCATGACCCTCCCGATCAGGTAGAGTCTCAGGAACATGGGAATGGAAAGGATGATGTCCACGTCGGCGTCCGCTACCGACGGCGTGTAGGTGAAGGCCAGCCGGGCCTTCCACGTGAAGACGTACTGGCCGGGGATGGGGTGGATGGCGCACACCAGAAGCTCCAGCACGATGAAGAAGATCCGCTCGTAGGTCATGGCTATCCTCCAGTCATCCGCACCGTTGTCGACCATAAACAGCTGTGGATGGGCGGAAGAAACGGATCATTATTTTTTTTTCTACATCCTGACGAGACAAAAAAATTATAGCAGGGGTGGTAAACATCGCAAAATATGGCAAAAACGAGAAAGAAAAAGCCAACATGTCATGACTGGCGATTCAACAACCCAAGCTGATTGGCTAAGAGACTCCTTTTAAACCCCCGGCTTTCAAGAGCACGTCGTCAGATCGTTGCGAACCCTTGCTCCCAACCTAGCAAGCTTATTCCGTCCGACATTTTCCTGCCCTGTTTTCTTCTGCCTGATACCCGTTGCCGACCTATTTCTGGACCCGATTCTGCCCTGTTCTGCTATCCCAACATCGGGCCTGTTTTGCCCCACTACCTGCCTGACACCTGTTGCCGACCTTGTTTCCGAACTTGACACCGCCCTGGCTCTCCCGTCCCGGCTAATGACTAGTATCCCTGCATATCTACGATCATCCTGACAAGACTAAAAAATTATAGCAGGGGTGGTAAACATCGCAAAATATGGCAAACACGGAAAAAAAAGCCAACAAGTCATGATTGGCGATTCAAGGCACCTGTGAATGCCCAATTAGCGCCAACAACCCTGAGAGCTGATTGGCTAAGAGACTCCTTTTAAACCCCTGGCTTTCAAGAGGACGCCGTCAGATCGTTGCGAACCTTTGCTCCCAGCTAGGCAAGCTCATTCCGTCCGACATTTTCCTGCCCTGTTTTCTTCTGCCTGATACCCGTTGCCGACCTGTTTCTGCACCCGATTCTGCCCTGTTCTGCCATCCCGACATCGGACCTGTTTTGCCCCCTACCTGCCTGACACCTGTTGCCGACCTTGTTTCCGAACTTGACACCGCCCTTGCTCTCCCGTCCCGGCTAACGACTAGTATTCCTGCAAATCTACGATCATCCTTGCTCGACATGGAAGTGCCACTTCCGCGTTCCCGCCACCTGCTACCCGTGTCCGTCGATCCTCAGATCGTGGAAGCAAGCCCTGCTCTCCCTCTGTATCAATAAAACTGAGTAAACGAACGCCAAAAGCAATTCTGCCTGTACCTGTACACAGCAATATGTGATCAGGGATAACGTATCGCGGCCACAATCGGATATTCTAATTTCAGGCCAACAAAAGCAGCTTCTTCCCACTCGCAGCAGAATGGAATTGGGTATAATGGATTGCAGCCGCACGAGTGCAATTTATTTGAGGCACTTATACAGTAACAGTAAATAAAGAGCCGTCAGTGTGCTCTGCTGGTCCCGGCTTGCAGTAATAGGGCATAATGGATCACATCCACACAAGTGCATTTCACTTCTCAGTGGACTGCACGGCAAAAAGCGGGCCGTCAAAGAGTCAACAGGCCAGAGAAAAGTGCACTCTGCTGGTCTCTGCTTACACCAAAATGAGACCGAGGACAGTGGATCGCGACCCAAACCGAGCATTTCATTTCAGGCTGAAAAATGTGCCTATTCCCATCCCCACTTGCAACAATATAGGACCAGGGGGGATGGATTGCAGCCGCAAAAGTGATGTTAATTTTAGGTGGAAATAACAACAAAAGTGAGCTGTGCTAGTCTTCGCTCAAAGCAATACGTGATTGGGGATAATGGATCGCGGCTGCACGAGTGCAGTTCATTTGAAGTGGAAATAACAGCGAAAAAAGAGCCAACGGGCTATGTACGTCCCTGCTCACAGCAATATGTAATCAAGGACAATGGCTCGCGGTTAAAACTGATCATTTCATTTCAGGCTGAAAAATGTGCTTATTCCTATCCCTACTTGCAACAATATGGAACTGGGGGTGTTGGATCACAGCCGCAAAAGTGTCATTCATTTTAGGTGGAATGAACAGCAACAAAAGGGCTGGCGGGCCTGACAAAGTGCGCTGTGCTGGTCTTTGCTCACAGCAGTACGTGATCGGGGATAATGGATGGCGGCTACACGAGTGCAGTTCACATTTTGGTGGACATTGTGGCAAAAAAAGACCTGCCAGGTCCAACAAAATTGCGCTCTGCCTGCTCCTTCTTGCAGCAATATGATCCATTTGTCACCTGAGTCTGCTTCATTGGTACCAACAGCTGCGGACCCTGATTGGCTGTTGTACTCTTTAAAAAACCCGCCTTCCTGTCAACATTCGTCAGATCGTCTGCGAACCTTCGCTTCACGCTAGGCAAGCTTTTGTGACTCCTGACTCTATCCTGCCCTGTTTTCCGTCTGATTCCCGTTGCCGACCTTCTTTCTGGACCCGTTTATGTTTTTGCTCCTCCGTCCTGCCCATCGACCTGTTTTTTTTCTCGCTCTCTACACTGCTTTCGTTCCCAGCTATCTGCTACCTGTGACCGTCGATCATCGGATCGTGGGTGCAAATCCTTTCCTCCTTCTAAATAAAGCTGAGTAAACGAACGCAATTGGGTCCTGTCTCCGTTCCTGGTCCGTGACATCATTATCCCCGATAACATCATATTTTTTTACCCCTGGTGCATTAAGGTGGCAAAGTACAACGCGCAAACTCCCTTGGGTTTAAAGTACTGTATTATTACCAGGGTTGGGTAGGGTTACTTTAACTTGATTACTTTCAGTTACTTTTGGATTACTCCAATACCAAATATGCTAATAAAAGACAAAAGAAACTAAATATGAATAAAATGATGACTCACAACACGTGGTAAGCTTTCTCTCCTGGCTTTGATCTCTTTGATCTCCGGCAAAACTAACATAAAATGCCAGAGAAACAAGCTTATCTCATCTCATCTCATTAGCTACACCGCTTATCCTCAGTAGGGTCGCGGGGGTGCTGGAGCCCATCCCAGCAATCATCAGGCAGTGGGCAGAGGACACCCCGAACTGGTTGCCAGCCAATTGCAGGGCACACAGGGACAGACAACTCACTCGCTCATTCACACCTAGGGACAATTTGGACCGGCCAATTCACCTGACATGCATGTCTTTGGAATGTGGGAGGAAACCCACGCAAGCACGGGGAGAACATACAAACTCCGCACAAGAAGTCTGGAGCTGGATTTGAACCCACGCAGGAGGTTCCCAATCCTCTAACCACTGCGCCTGTTTGGATTTCTTTTCATTTTGTTTCTGTTGCATTTTATGTTCGTTTTGTCGGAGATCAACAAAATCAAAGCCAGGAGAGAAGGCTTACCACGTGTTGTGAGTCATCATTTTATTCATATTTAGTTTCTTTTGTCTTTTATTAGCATATTTGGTATTGGAGTCATCCAAAAGTCATTGAAAGTAATCCAGTTAAAGTAACCCAACCCAACCCTGATTATTACCACAAAGATGAAAAAAAACAATGCTAATGAAGAAAATGGATGTCTACTGCCATTTTCTAATAATTGACTCACCTGGATTTCCCGTGCGTGGTACATTATTATAAGACCAAGCAGTATAACAGTGGAAAGGCTGATAAGGCATTTCAGTGCAAATGAATAGGAAGATTCCTAAAAGCAGAGAGAGAAAAACAACACTAGTTAGTGTTAAATCTCATCGCCTGTACACAAAAAAGCAAAAAACTGGAACGGAAACAAATGACTCCATTACCGGCTTAGACAAGGAGAATAAATGCGCTTATAAAAATGCACATACGTGCAAGTGGCATACAAAGTGGGCCACACACCGCTACTTATTAGCTTAAAAGTCCGAGTAGAGCGCTAAAAGGCCTTTACACACAAACACCTGGCTTCATATCATTCGCCATCCCATCAACGAGCAATTAATCAAAGCCCGGCGCTAACATGGAGGGGGGTAGTCTGTGCATTGGGGATTTCCATTTAATGGCAGGTGCAGAAAAGGCAAGGCTAGCATTAGCACGGCCCCACTACGGAGAGTTTTACCGGTGATATATAGACCAGCTGGATGCCGAAGCTGCACTGTTTCCTAAAAAGTGTGTATTTCTAACCAGATGGTATCACGTTTCGGTTTCAAATATTGGTTTCTTTCTTTCTTTGTCTCTGTCCGACTTAAATAAAACACAGTTAGAGGGGGGAAGGGCCCCCCAGACTTTAGGAGCATGCCCAAGGAGACGGACGTGAGTAAGTTCCTCCTCTCCTGGCCCCTCCCCCTCTCCAACTGCAGTTGTAACAAGTCGAGTGCCTTTTTTAGCGTTAGCCAACTCGTAAATAGCTCTCCCACATATAAGAGGTCAATTTAGACCCCACAGTGTGTGTATTTGATATCTTCTAAGGACCATTTTCAGGATTTTAGCATTGCCGTGGGGGTTAATAGTCCTCCTATGGACATTGTAATTGTCCTTATGTGACTGGAGAACTTTATAAGGGTTAAATTGTGGTTTTAAGGTTGGGATTTTTGACTTTTGTTTGGGTTATTGGGTTATTTATAGATTATTATAGTAAGGGAATGTCGCTTCTAGAGTACAAAAGAAAAGAAAATACTTAGTGTGTGTGTGTATACTTGTTTTTGAGGGTTCCCTTTTAAGACTATTTTGAAAGATTTACCAGATCTTTGGACTACTACTACTTCTATTTATACCCAGTACGCCAGTCGCTCCCGGTCAGTCCGTCAGCAAACCTCTGCATACGCAAGGCAAGCACTTTGACTCTGGCTCCCGTCGGTCTTTTTATCCGTATACCACTCGTATGTTCCTGATTCCCCGTCTGTCTCCGGCTATCGACCCGTTTTGTCCATTTGACCACGCTCTGATCTCCCGCTCCGGCTAGTCTTAATCAGGCCTGCTATAAGATGCCAAGCACAAGAGAAATAAGGTGCTGCACTTTTAAATGTGTCCTCTTGATGTCGCCAAAAACTAGATTTCTTTCTTTCTCTCTTTTTCTCTTTCTCTTTTTTTCTCTCCCTCTCACTCTCTCTCGCGTTTCTTTTCCTGTATTTTTCTCTCTCACACACTGTCATTTTCCACTTTGTCTCTTTATATCTCTCTTTCATTTTAACTCTTTCTTTCTTTTTCTCCCTTCCTTTTTTGTCTCTTTCTTTCTCACCCTCTTTTTCTCTCTCTCGTTTCCATTGTGTTCTCTTTTTTCTCTTTGTTCCTCTCTTTCTTTATTTTGTTCTCAGTTTGTCACGCTCACCCTTTATCTCTCTTTGTCTCTTTCCCTTTCGTTTTTTCTTTTTTCCAATGATTTTTCTCTCTTTTTCTGTCACTTTATCTCTCTCTGTTTTTTCTCTCTTTCTCAATTTTTTTCTCTCTTTATTTTTTTCTTTATTTCTTTTTATTGTTTTGTTCTCTTGCTATTATTGTTCTGTCTCTTTCTTTGCCATTTTTACATCTCTTTTTTCCTCTTTCCCTCTCCTTTTTCTCGCTTCCCCTCTCTATTGTGCTCTCTCTCCATTATGCTCTCTCTACGACTCCCTTGTTTTCTGTCTCTCTTTTTATCTCTGTCTTTATTTTTCTCTGTCTCTTTCCTTCCCTCTCTCTTTCAGTTTCCCTTGTTCTCCCTCTTTTTTATAGGTCTCTCTTTCCTTCTCTCTTTTCCTCCCCCTCTCTCTTTCTCTATCTCTATCTCTTTAATCTACTAGTCCGGCCCCTGTGAGATTATTTTCCTAGCCTGTGGCCCCCACTTTAAATGAGTTTGACACCCCTGGGAAAGTCCTTATTTGGACATTAGGACATTTTAGTTGTCCTAATGTGGCAAAGGTGAAGTTTTGATGGTTGATTTTAGGGTAAGGGGCTGAGAAATACAATATGGGAATGGATTGTCTCAAATAGGACAGAAAAATGAAATTGTGAGTGTGTGTTTATCATCAATTGTTCGTTTTTTCTAGATTGACTAAACCATTTAAATCTGGCCCGCAAGACAACAGTGAGAGAAGCGAAAGAGAAAAATGAGCTGCAGTTTTAAAAAAGTCCACCTGATGGTACCCAAGCCAGTTAACACTTGCAAAACTGCTGTGGTAGTATTTATGTATTTCTCTCTCACTCTCGTCTTTTTGTATTTTTTTGGATCTCTTTCTTTCTCTTTCCCCTGGTCACTCTTCCTTTTTCTCTCTTTTCTCTATTTCTCTCTCACTCTCCAATTCTTTCTCTTTTCTCTTTCCTCTCTCTGTAACTTACGCTGTAATTATTTCTTTTTGTTTTTCTCTTACCTTCTCACCCTCTCTTTCTCTCTCCTTTTTGATCCCTCTGTCACCTCACTTCCTCTCTCCTTTTACCCTGCTCACTCTTTTACTCTCCTTCTCTCTCTGTTGTTTCACTTCTCTCATTCTTTTTATCTTTCTCTCTTTATTTCTTTCTTTTTTTCTTTATTTCTCTCTTTATTTCTCTATTCATAACTAAATTCTGCTCTCCTTTTCTCTCACTGTTACTTTGTCTTCCCTTGTTCTCCCTATCTGTTTATTGCTCTCTCTTTCCCTCCCCCTCTTGCTCTTCTCCCTCTCTCTTTCTCTTAAACTCACTAGTCCGGCCCCCATGAGATTTTTTATAGCATTTGTGGCCCCCAGTTAAAACGAGTTTGACATCTCTGGTTTAAGAGAATGGGAGAAAAAGAGAGGGAGAAGAAAGCGAAGGAAAGAGAGATAAAGAGACAGAGAACAAGCGAGAGAGTGAGAAAGAGAGAGAAGATAAGAGAAGGAAAGAGAAAGAAAGAGAGATAAAAAAAAGAGAGAACGAGGCAGACAGATAGAGAGAGAGAAGATGAGAGAGACAAAAGGGAGAAAGAGAAAAATAGAGGGGAGCACAATATAATAGAATAGAATAGAATAGAATAGAATAGAATAGAATAGAATAGAATAGAATAGAATAGAATATACCTTTATTGTCATTGTTACAAAATGGGTTAACATATTGTGACAACGAAATTGGGCATGACACTCCAGTTTTACACATTCACAGTGAGGTATGAGCCAAGAAGATAAAGGAACAGAGAAGATAAGGTTATAAAACAAGGGGGATAAGGCTATAGTTATAATTTACATGGTAGAGAGAGTCAAGTCAATAGAGAGAGAAAAGAGAAAGTAGCAGAGAGGTTACTATAATTGTTTAGCGAGTGTCTGACTTCAGATTTTTCAGTTCATATATTCTTCTAATGCCTTCTCAAGGACCAATCGCAGCAACGGAATTTCCATAGCTAATTTCATTGTCGTGGTGCCGATCCAATGTGCTCTGAAAGTTCGTATTGCGAAATGATTTATGCAATCCAGTTTTTTCGTCACGCTGGGTACACGCATCACAGAACATGTAGCCTCCATTATCATCCTCCTCATAGCGTAACTAGGAATATACAGTGGAACCTGGGTTTTGGAACGCCTCTCAGTTCGAACAAATCGGAGTCCGACCAAAAATTTCGAGAAATTCTTGCTTCGCTGTCCGGTCAAAATATCGGAGTTCGAACGCCGGTAATGCGTGAGTGGGTACGCTAGGGTGCGATGCGGGTACTTATTATGCCTCCGAAGAAAGTCGGTGCAAGCAGCAAAGTTGCTACAGGTGAAAAAAGAAAAGTAGTGCGTACAACTATTGCATTTAAGAAAGAAATAATAGCAAAATATGAAGGAGGTGTGCGAGCGCCTTCTGCTGACCACCACAAAGGTAAGAAATCCTATTCATAAGATTACGATAACGCGAACGTAAGATTAGCCTGGGTTAGCTTTATGTGGGTGTTGGAACGAAGCCCAACTTTCAGGGTGTTGGAACGGAGCCCCCTGTCCGCTGAACCGCTCACCACTTGTTGTGGAGACCCGGGAGCTAAATGACTTGTAAACGACCAGATTTTTTTTATTTTTACACGTTCATGTTAGCGTAATCTTTCGTACGGAAGATTACGATAACACGAACGTACGATTAGCCTGGGTTAGGTTCATGTTTACGTTAAACATTCATGGTAAACATTCAGGGTGTTGGAACGGATTAAAACGATTTACATTATTTTTAATGGGAAAAATGATTTCGGTGATTGAACAAATCGGTTTTCGAACAGGGTTCTGGAACGGATTATGGTCGAAAACCGAGGTTCTACTGTAATTGAGTCCATTTTGGCAGAAAAGTCCTTTTCTTGCTAGGAATATTCTTTTGTTTATTTTGTGTTTTCCTTGCCGGAATTATTGCCGTTATTATCACTCTCTTCATTATGTTCCGACTTATTACTGACACCGATAAATGACCAATTTTGTGTTGATTTTTACTTAATACTGTTTTTTCGGAGGCATACTTAACCCTCACTCGACGACAAGCACCACAACAATGACGTCATCTCCAAGCAACGAAATCTCGTTTGCCGAGATCGGCGTGCAGACGGAATCTCGAACCGCGAGACCAAAACAACAATGGCGGATCTGCCTGACGAAAAGTTTGGAGTGCGATAAATCTTTGTTAAAAAAAAAGTACCCAATTTCACGACTATAAGGCGCGCCTAAAAGCCTTTATTTTTTTCAAAAGCTGACCATGCGCCTTATAATACAGTGCGCCTTATACATGGATCAATATTAAGTCGCAAAGTCTTGCAACTAAGGCAGGCGGCCGCCGACTCGATTTTCCTACGACGGCGAAGTAGTCCGCGGTGTATGCTGGGATTTATTTATACCGGCGTTTCATTGACTAACCAATGTGTCAATCATGATTTGAATCAGTCACTATTGGCTTATTCGGAGGTAAAGGGGGCGGATCCTTTTCCTCATTTACAGGCTCGCATAGGCTAAAGCGGGGCAAAACAAAGCCCGCAATTGGCCGAAAAAGATGAATGTGAATCACACGTTGGGTTGCACTACGGCATAGAGAAAACATTTTTCACTATTCTGTATTTGTAAATATTTTACTCTCCTGGATTTACTACACTCACGGTTGTAAAAAGACCATGGTTACGTATCATTATTGAACGTGATGGCTGCAAGAGAACTTAGGTGAGCTATGCGGCTTTATATTTTCCCGGTATCTTGTTTTAGAACGATCTTGATGTTTCTGTGATGAGTCTATTTTTAAACTCAATTCAATTCAAAGTGTTTATTGTCATATGCAGAGTAAAGAACCCCGTTTCCCTTCACAATAAAATTCTTACTTTGCTGTCCACACAGCTGCCAGCGAAAAATAAAATAGAAACTAAGGAATGGTTGGCATTTCTTGAATCCTAAGACTTTAACCTTCCGAATGATATTTGGAACGATGCATTTGAGTGATTGGTGACATCGTCCGGACACTGTTTCCGTACATGTCCGAGACACGTATTTGCTTCTTTGCAAGCTTTGGGAATGTTAAGGGGGTAATAAGTTGGACTGAACTATCCGACTGTTTTGTCCACGTTCCCATTGTAGCGCCTTATAATCCGGTGCGCCTTATGTATGGAAAATATAGGACCAAAAACTATTTTTTGGGGGTGCGCCCTATAACCCGGTGCGCCTTATAGTGCGGAAAATACGGTAATCGGGTAATAATGTAAATTTTGTGTCAAAAAAACACTGCTGTTAGCTCTCTCGTTAGCTCAGAGCGTCCGTCCCTGGTCTTGATTAGGAAATGTATTTTTAGCAATCGACGATACGGCTCCGCCCTTCGGTCGGGTCACATGTTCTCGAGACGTTCCCTGGTCCGGAATTGTTTTGAGAAGTCCCTTGTGAAATAACATTGAGTAAACCAATTAATCTACCTGTCATTGGTTCAAGGAGTTTTCAATCCCAGAGCTCAGAACCGCTTCATGTATTTCCCCCCCCTGACAGGGTTGGAGGAAACCTTTTTCTGGGTGGTAAGAATGATTTAATTGTGATGCGGTGATGGGGAAAAAGCCTTCCTTTACAGACGCTCCCCTACTCACGACCATTGGACGAAAAACGGTAGATACGAACATTTTTATCGAGATGTCGAAAAATATCCGGATATTGTAAATTAGACTTTGTATTGTGTGCACCCTCTTCCGAGTACAGGACTCTACTGTAGTACTTCTTTCCGCCACCGGCGCGTGGTGGCGCTGTGAGAGCTCACCCAGCATCCACCCCGAAGAAGAAATCAGCTTCCTCCTTCTAGTTCGTGTGTAAACATTCTATACCAGTGGTCCCCAAACCACGGCCCGCGGGCCGGATGCAGCCCACCCCCACATTTGGTCCGGCCCCCTGAACAATACCAGAAAGCATTTTGATTTTTTTTTTTCATATATGTGTATTTGTATTTGATAATAAAGTTGGACTTTTGCAATAAAATGTTAGTTATGAACTATTTTCATTATTAACTATTAGTTAGTAACTATTTTATACGGCGTAACAAGGGTTGCTAACTAGTTAAAATGTTATATTTCGGGATTTCGGGGTTGTTTTGTGAAGCAGAAAAAGTGAAGTACCAGTATATCACCACTAGATGACATAGTCTCACAGGTCAGAGAAGGGTGTTTGGGGCAAGTCTCGCGGGACCTCACGTGATTTAATGAGACTTGTTCAAAAAATCACTCTTAATGTCAAAAAGTAAATGGTGTCGTGTGAGACTGACATTTACCATCTATTTTGCAGGTGAGATGTACAATTAATTTTTACATTTAGGCACTTTTGCAATCATCACACTCTTTCTGTTAAAAACTGAAAAAGTAATAAAAGTAAATTGCACTAGTTAGTAGCACTACTTCCCTTGGCTTCCCTTAAACTGCTAGCATCACTTTACCAATGCTAGGGAAAAGTTATGTGGCCCTCACAGGAAAAAGTTTAGGGACTCCCGCACTATACTATATCTCCAGCGCGCTAAGAACTTTGATATTTTAATTGTTTCATATCTCGTGCATTTTCCTTGCCCTCATGTTGGTTTCAGATCAGGGGATGGTGTAGGAACAGTCTGAAATAATAGTCTGTGCAATAACCTGTGCAGCCCTTTGAGACTCTTTGTGATTAAGGGCGTCACAAATAAAAATGACTTGACTTGACTTTAATCCATTTATTATAGTTAATATAAAGAAGAGGCGAGCCGTTTCTTTTGAAATGAAAGTGGAATAAGAAAGATTGATGCGGTTGAGAAAATGGTTGGATCGCTTTTTTTCGGGCACTTTCTACCACAGTGGAGGAAGTCGCCTAACTCTTGAAGCTCATCTTCCACAAGTGAGTTAAACTTCGCTTTATTTATCTATATAAAGCATATTATTTTATGAAATGATTATTTTCTAGTACAAAACAATACAGGTTACTTATACAAGCCTTAAACATACTTTTATAAACCTTAAAAATCCGAAATATAGCACTGAAGCATCTCGTTCGTAAGTAGGGCATATATATATATATATATATATATATATATATATATATATGTCAAGGATTTGTAAGTATACGGCTCATCCGGGAATTCCCAATAAAGGGGGGACCATCTGACGTGTTATGATCACGTTCATTTACTTCGAACTGTGTCAATAAAATGCCGGAAGAGGGAATTTAGAGAGAGAGTGTAAGTACTGGAGTGCTTGAGTGTCTGTTGACTTTGTTCTGGATGGAACAAGGCCCAGCCGCCTATATTTCACACCACGTTCATACAATTTTATGACAGTTCCCAGTTCATGCGTAACATACCTTCGTGTAAACCCCCCACGACAGTTCAGTCTCCGTCACCATGACGACGATCCCAAACATCCCAAAGATGAGCGCGTAGTCGCTGAGCCGCTTCCGTTTCTCGAAGAGCGCCCTCCGGTGGCCGAGCTTATATCCGATGTCCCTGTTTTTCTTCTGCGGCGCCCTTCCCCCGCCGCGACCGCTACCCTCCCTGACCAGGCTCTCGTTGGACGCCTTACTGGGGTCTTCGTTGCCGTTGCCCTTGGACACTACCACCTCCAGGCCGGAGCTGTGCAGGGTCTGCAGGGGTTGCGTTTCCGAATCGAGCTCCGCGAGGTTGCGGCGCGACGAGGACGCCAGACTGCCCACTAGTGGTCTCACCACGCCGCCATTGTACTTGCAGGTGTTCATGGCTATCTGAGGGAGTCGGCCGATGCTCTCGGAGAGGGAGGGCTTGGATCCAGCATGGCTCAGCTTCTTCTTATCAGTTGTGGCCTGGGAAGAAGAACAAGAGGAACAACCTTGATGTAAAATGTGTCTTTGATGCTATCTTCTGGGAACGTGATATTAGCTAGATCACATGAGAGGAACCCATGGTAAACCCTTTAAAGTGGACTTAGATTTCAGATCCCAATGGAAGCTATGGATCTACAAAACCAGAAGGTATTGTTTCTTGGAGACAAAATGTATCTTTGGCGTCATCTTCTGGGATTTCGATACCAATGGAAAAGGGTTGAACGATATGACGATATTGGATGGATCGGATGATTCACAAAATCAGGACCAGTTGACAAGATCCTGAAGGCCATATATGGGCAAAGCCTATGGATCACTAAATGGCAAACTCTCTAAAAGACATGGTGTTTTCCCATGTAATAAGAAATGTTATACCTAAAATAAGATAAATTATCGTATTTCGCAGGCAGCACGGCAGCGCAGTGGTTAACGCGTGTGCGGCACAGTTCTAAGGTCTTGGGAATCTCCTGTGTGGGTTCAAATCCAGCTACCAGATTTACTGTGCGGAGTTTGTATCTTCTCCTCGGTTTCCTCCAGGCACTCCGGTTTCCTCCCACATTCCAAAGACATGCATTTTAGGTGGATTGGCCGGTTCAAATTGTCCCTAGGTGCGAGCGAGTTGTCTGTCTTTATGTGCCCCACGATTGGCTGGCAACCAGTTCAGGGTGTCCCCTGCCCACTGCCCGATGATTGCTGGGATGGGCTCCTGCACCCCCGCGACCCTACTGAGGATAAGCGGTGCAGCTAATGAGATGAGATGAGATGAGATCGTATCTCGCAGCTGGAAGATCGTTTTGCTTATTTTATTGAAAACGTGTATTCAATGTTATCTTCTGGGAACGTAACTGAAATGAAATGAAATTGAACTGATCTGCATTTATATAGCGCTTTTCAAGTCAATGACTTCCCAAAGCGCTTTACAATGTGCTCCACATTTCCCAATAGCGGCCTTGCAGCCATGTAAGGCACTAACCTGCTTATTGGGGGTATTAGGGGTTCAGTGTCTTAACCAAGGACACTTCGACATGTAACACGGACGAGCCGGGATTCGAACTGGGATCCCTTGATCCCAAGACGAGCGCTCTACCTCCTGAGCTACTACCGCCCACTAACGATATTAGTTAGATCATAGAGAGGAACCAGACGTAAAACCCTATAATGTGGACTCAGATTTCAGATTCAAATGGAAGCTATGGATCTACAAAACCAGAAGGTATTGTTTCTTGGAGACAAAAATATATCTATGACTTCTAGGATCTTGAGACCAACAGAATAGGGTTGAGCGATATGACTCAATGGCAAAGGCTCTAACAGACTTGGTATTTTCTCGTGTAATATGAAATTTTATACTTAAGATAAGATCAAATATCGTATCTAGCAGCTGGAAGATCATTTTGTTTATTTGCTGTAAAATCTTTTTTGGTGCTATCTGTCACGGTTGCCATGGCGGCCAATTGGTCCCGTGTGGCGGCAGGTTCTGTCATGGTTGCCTGAAACGCGTTGAGGGATTGCTCCCTGACTACTTAAACGCTGTCCTGTGAATCGTCTTTTGTCCGAGCGTCTGACACATCAAACCCTAGGAATCCCCGTTTTGTCTGTGTTTTTTGCTCTCGTTTTGCCAAGCCCTGTGAATCTCCGTTTTTGCCTGTGTTTTGCTCCTGTTTTGTTCCCGCCCCGATCTGTTTGATTTTGACCACTTCCTCATTCCGATCAATCTACTTCCGCGACCAACGATCCCCGGATCGAGTGTGCGCTCATTTATCCTCTGTGAGTAACGTTACGCGATTGGGTTCTGCTTCCTGTTTCCTGTCCTGGTCTTGACACTATCTCCTGGGAACGTGATGATATTAGATAGATCACAAGAGAGGAACCACAGGTAAAACCCTTTGATGTGGACTCAAATTTCAAGATTTAAATGGATGCAATGGATCAACTAAAGACAGAAAGTATCATTTCTTGGAGTCAAAATGTATTTTTGGTGTCATCTTCTGGGATTCCTGATGGAGGTTTGTTTACCGCTACGTCCACTTGTAGATGCACCTTCCTCGTCTTTTACTCGTAATCCTTTTTATATGATAATACTACGCTTCTGTTCCAAGTCCGCTTCGTCAAAACCAAAATAGGTCCAAACAAGTGATGTACCGCCCTTCTTTGGTGCAAGCTTCGTTTCCTTCTCGTTTGTTGACTCTGGGACTATGTTTACGGAGTCCGCCATGACACTCAATGAGCTCACACGGTGGGTGTGGCCAGGGTTGGGTAGGGTTAATATAACTGGATTACTTTCAATCACTTTTGGATTACTCCAATACCAAATATGCTAATACAAAACAAAAGAAACTAAATATGATTAAAATACAAAATTTTGTGCAGGCTTGGGGAGTAACGGAATACATGGAACGGCAAAAATGATGTTGGCAAGCTGTTTGGATTTATTTTCATTTAGTTTCTGTCGCATTTTGTTAGTTTTGCCGGAGACCAAAGAAATCAAAGCCAGGAGAGAAAGCTTACCACGTTTTGTGAGTCATAATTGTATTCATATCTAGTTTCTTTTGTCTTTTATTAGCATATTTGGTATTGGAGTAATCCAAAAGTAATTGAAAGTAATCAAGTTAAAGTGACCCTACCCAACCCTGGGTGTGACATAGTGTGGTGCCTGAAAACTTTATTGGCTTGTGCTATTATTAAAACTTGCCTCTGATTGGTTGACGCTTTTAAAACTCAAATAGTAACAATTGTGTTGGCCGAAACTCCATCACTCATGACAAAACCTTGAAAAAACCGCACTAGGTTCAAACTTCTGACTTCGACTTCAGACTGCTGCCCCCCTACCGCCCCCTACCGCCCCCCTACCGCCGCCTTCTTCCTCACCGCCCCCAGGGGAGCGGTACCGCCCACTTTGGGAACCACTGATTTAAAATATAATAATAATAATAATAATAATTTCCTTGTATTGTCATTCTGTGTAACAATGTACACAGAACGAAATGTCGATTGCACCTGACCCGTTGTAGCGAGCCGATGCAGCCGCAGCCAACAGAGGGCGCCGCCGACCACTTTTTAAGTCTTAGGAATGACTCGGCCGGGGCGCGAACCACCGACTTCCCAGTCTCAAAGCGGGCGCCTTACCATCTAGGCTACTGAGGTTTACATCATCATTTATGTGATCTTTTTGATGATTCAAATCAATATTGTTTTATTTCATACATGAAGTATTTTTTACCACTTGGAGGCGTTAAATTCAACTTTTGAAAAACTCAGAGTCGCTGTTGAACGGTCACTACAGTGCTATGTTACGTCATTAGCTTGCGTGCTAAAAGTAAATATACATGAAAGTCACTCTGAAAGTAATAAATATTAAAGGAACTTTAAGGTATAAATAAAACAACCGTATATAACCAATAGCGGAGACTAAAGTGCAGAAAATTGAATGTGTGCCCGGCACAAATTTCGCTATGAAAGATTGATGCTGTGCATGACCCCGTTTCCTGTATTTCTGCTGAGGCGAGCAGCAGGTTTCCCTGTCCTCAGGAAAAGACCTTCTGCAACGGGACGGGGACCCCTTGCGGGATCCCCACTAGTGTCTCAATTCCTAAGTGAACATGATGCATTGTAAATAAAGTTTTGTAGATATTTATATTGAGGTTAAATATTGGCAGTATAAATTCCAGTTAAAATAATTAACATGAAATGAAATGTTTTGCATTTATATAGCGCTTTTCAAGTCAAGACTTCCCAAAATGCTTTACAGTGTGCTTCACATTTCCCAATAGCGGCCGTGCAGCCATGTAAGGCGCGAACCTGCTTATTGGGGGTATTAGGGGTTCAGTGTCTTACCCAAGGACACTTCGAAATTTAACACAGAGGAGCCGGGATTTGAACTGCGATCTCTTGATCCCAAGACGAGCGCTCTATCTCCTGAGCCTCTGCCGACCCCCAGTTTACAGCAACCCTAGCTTACAATATACAGAAACCCCTTGCTACTTCGTGCTTCAGTTACCGCTGGTTCACTCCTTCGCTGATTTGGAATTAAATTGATTTTGTATTTATTGTCATCCATTCGAGCATTGTGTTCTGAAAGCGGGGACAGATTAGGGAGGGAGCTCTGTGTGGAGTGGGAGTGACTTTCTGTATGCGTGACTGTGATAGGCT
The DNA here is from genome assembly GCF_059441175.1 of Urocampus carinirostris. Classification (NCBI taxonomy): domain Eukaryota; kingdom Metazoa; phylum Chordata; class Actinopteri; order Syngnathiformes; family Syngnathidae; genus Urocampus; species Urocampus carinirostris. Next base: position 65,808,875 of record NC_142349.1, on the reverse strand, counting down.
GGGGTATTCTGTCAGTCAAACGGGCATACGCAGTCAACGACTCCGGATCAAAACAATGTGGGAGGCACCGGGACCGCTAGCTTTTAGCGACTCGTTACATTGAAAAGAAACTCATCAATGAAATCAGACTATGAGGAAAGTCAGAAGAGTGCAACGAAATTGTAATCACCATCAGGTGCTTCGTGGATTATTATCGGGTTCCAGAAGCGACTCAGGCAGTGTCAGGGAAATGGCAAGAGCGGTGCTGCTGGTCCACCCCACAGCTAAGGGCTAAGCAAACAACTCTTCGAAGACCCCACTGCCGACTCTGTATCGTGCCAGAGCCAGGTCCATTAGCAATGAGCCTGGATCAACAACTTGTGGGAAACAGCTACCTTCGGGACGGTTTTATTTTATTCATCACGGAAATCTGTCTTCATTCGAAGACACCCGATGCTACCACAATAAATTTTCTTACACTGAAGGAAGCCCTCCAATTTCGTTGTAATTTTGTACAAAGACAAAAAAGAATTGTAGATCCATAGTTGTTATTTTGTCACAGTCGTATACTCTCAGTCGATAATGACATCATATTGAGGTAAGTTTAACCCTTTGGGAGCTTTTATGAAGGTGTAACAATACTTAGCAGATTTTTACACAACAAAGTAGTGATCAGGAATAACAAATTTGGTCTGAACATAACTGTTTAATATGTAAAAGTCTACATGTTCAAGACTCCTTCATTTTTTTCCGATTTTCGTCCTTTTTGCATAATCAGTATTTTGCCATAAACAACTACATAAAATTCGTATTTGTTAGCTGTGTATTGAGTTAAATATTGGTGTTCCAGGGTTTTAGTTAAACACACTAATTTGGTTTCCTTATAGAGACATTTTTATCTCTTCCTCTCCAGTTTTCCTGTATTTTGACTTTCGTCCATTCTCGAGACAATAACACGATAGTTCACACCAGCGTCCTGCTTCATTAGCCCTGACGGAGCGTCCCTAGTGCTTTGAAATGTGCTGCTGGGAATTAAAGGAGGGAGACCCTAATGGAAATGGACCAACCTCCCCGTCGGCCGATGCTATCGTATTGGGGCTCCATGAGAACAAGACTGAAGGTTAAGGATTAGTGCCTATAGTGTTTCTAATCCCCATTTTGGTCATAAATTGCCTTTTAATCTCTGCCATTAGGAGCCGTGTACACAGCCAAGGTTGTACAGTAAGTGAGATGTGGTTTTTTAATGAGGGGACGCATAAAAAGAGATTCGGTAGCTGTCAATGGAACAGTTTGTGCCTGAGGAAACTAAAAATAGATATTTATAAATCAATTTTAATAGGGTCTACTAAAAATCATCGTTGTCTCTAAGTGTCCTTGATTAGCTGCGTTCCTCAAAACAATAAACGATTTTAATAAAAAGTGAATACTTCTTTGTAAATCTATGTATATCTATGTTTAAAGTGGAAAATAACACACAGTAATAGGCTGGGGATAATGGAACGCGGCCGAAACATTGCAGTTCGTTTTAAGTGGGCCACTATGGCAAGCTTCAGCAGGTTGAACCCCAAAAATGCGCTTTGCCGGCCCGTGCTCTCGGGAAAAGCTGACCTGGGACAATGGATTGTGGCCGCAACTGTGCTTTTCGTTTTACGGGACACCTCCCAAAAACACTGCAGTCGCCACTCATAGTATAATGGGATTAGGGATGATGGATTGCGGCCGCTCACTCTTGGTCCTATTTAGACGGAAATAATGGCAAAAAAATGCAACAGATCTGACAAATGTGCGCTGTGCTGGTTTCCACATCCAGCAATATGAGATTTGGGAATAATAGATCGCAGCCGCACAAGTGCAGTTCATTTGAGATGGAAATGCTCAGGAGGTAGAGCGCTCGTCTTGGGAACAAGGGATCCCAGTTCGAATCCCGGCTTGTCCGTGTTACATGCCGAAGTGTCCTTGGGTAAGACACTGAACCCCTAAGACCCCCAATAAGCAGGTTAGCGCCCTACATGGCTGCACGGCCGCTATTGGGAAATGTGAAGCACATTGTAAAGCGCTTTGGGAAGTCATTGACTTGAAAAGCGCTATAGAAATGCAGATCATTTCATTTCATTTCAAATAACGTCAAAAAAGAGCCGCAGGGCCTGATAACATTTCTCTCTGCAAAAACCCGCATGCAGCAATATGTGAAAGGGAATATTGGATTTCAGCCGCACAAGTGCAGTTCACCTTTTGGAAGCAGATAAGAGCCACCAGGCCTAATAAAAATCGATCTGCCAGCTCGTAACCATAGGTGACCGCAGATGATGGATCCTGGTTGCACGGGTGCAGTTCATTTTAGGTGGAAACCTCAGAAAAAAAGGAATTCCTCCCTCAGGCCACGTTCTCAGCAAAAATGATCTGAAATATTTGATTTTGACTACACGCTACACGCTTCCAACCCCGACCACGCCTTGCTCTCCAAGTCCCGGCTACCGACCTGTTTTTTCCGTCCCCGACACCGCCATTGCTCGCCCATTTCGCGTTTGGAGCACCATCCGAGTACAATAGCGACTTGCTTCCTGCGTCCAGCGAACACCGGATCATGGGCGCAACCCTTTCTCTTTTGAAAGATTTTATATATTTGACTATAAGGGGATTTTAAGGGAGGTGGAGCCCAAATGGGCGTTCCGGGCCCGCCCATGGGAGGAGCCGGCACACCAGCTTGGGAGAGAGACGTGGGTCGAGAGAAGATCGTAGAAGATCGAGGGAGAACGAGAGACTAATTCGACTAATTTGGCTAATTCGGCTAATTCGATGGAGTTCACTCAGTTAAATACTTAAAGTAAATTAAATCTGCCCCCGTGTGGAAATGCCGGTCTCTTGTCCGTCTTTTCACAAAAAGAAACGAGCGTGCATTGTTAGGTGAATGAAGGATATGTTTGGTTAATGGAGTCAGATAATTCGAACAATTTGATAAACGATACATTATCTCATTAGCTACACCGCTTATCCTCGGTAGAGCCCATCCCAGCAATCATCGGGCAGTGGGCAGGGGACACCCTGAACCGGTTGCCAGCCAATCGCAGGGCACACAGGGACAGACAACTCACTCGCTCATTCACGCCTAGGGACAATTTGGACCGGGCAATTCACCTGAAATGCATGTTTTTTTGGAATGTGGGAGGAAACCGGAGTGCCCGGAGGAAACCCACGCAAGCACGGGGAGAACATACAAACTCCGCACAGGAAGTCTGGAGCTGGATTCGAACCCACGCAGGAGGTTCCCAAGACTCGAACTGTGCCGCACATGCGCTAACCACTGCGCCTGTTTGGATTTATTTTCATTTTGTTTCTGTCGCATTTTATGTTCCTTTTGCCGAAGATCAACAAAATCAAAGCCAGGAGAGAAGGCTTACCACGTGTTGTGAGTCATCATTTTATTCATATTTAGTTTCTAAAACATTAAGAAACATAACACAATTGGGTCCTGTTTCCGTTCTGGTCCTGACATATTCCGAAATAAAAATAAGTCTATCAAAAATGACGTCATACTTACTTAAAAAATATAAAATAGTACAATCCAATGTTCCGCTTATAGAATAGTAAGTACACATTTCATGTTATTTGGCAAAAGTTTTCAGAAATTCGGTTTTATTATCGCATTTTTGGCACACAAGGGCTTCCATACATAGCAACCTAAGGGAATATTAATACACCCTTCAATGTAAGTGGAATTTGATGATGCCAGTAAAAAAAATGAGTAAACCCACAATGCCCCACTAATACCCTTCACAAAGCTTGGCCTCTTTGACAAATAGAGTGATATTGATTGAGAAAATTAAACTGCAATAGCGAGGTCCGGAAAATCAATTCCGGCATTAATATTTCAAATGTCTCTGCGAGCGCATTAAGCGATTCGGCCGTGTACAGTAGCTAACGCTGACAGTCTTTGCTATTTTTTTTCCCTCCGCTTTCAAGAAAATTTTCCCGAGTATTTTTAAAGACAGAATTTCTCTGTTCTCCGACTCGCTCGGATGCAAATGCGTGTGATCGGCTTGTTGGAGGGAGAGCCGACTTTGATTCGGGTGGAACTGTTTTGACGTTTAATGCCGAAAACATGAAAAGAGTCCATTTTTTCCAATACTGTAGCAAACAGGGTTGGGTAGGGTTACTTTAACTGGATTACTTTCAATTACCGTATTTTCCGCACTATAAGGCGCACCTAAAAAGAGATGGTAGGGTGAATAAAAACGGAACTTAACCAAAAAAAGAGAATATTTGTGTCATGTCCTGCACGGTTGTCATGGCGCCCAGCTGGCCCCGCCCCTTGACACCGGCTGACCTGCATTTCCTGGTTACTCCTATGAGTACCGTATTTTCCGCACTATAAGGCGCTTCTAAAAGTCTTAATTTTTTTCAAAAGCTGACCATGCGTCTTATAATACAGTGCGCCTTGTATATGGATCAATATTAAGTGGCAAGGTCTCGGAACTTACGCAACAGCCGCCGACTCGATTTTCCCCCGAACGTGGAGTAGTCCGCGGTGTATGCTGGGATTTATATACCAATGTGTCAATCATCATTTGAATCGATCGCTATTGGCTAAAGTTATTCGGAGCCTCGGATTGGCTAGAGGGCCGAAACAAACCCTGCAATTGGCCGAAAAAGATGTGTCAATCATCCGTTAAATCGATCGCTATTGGCTGAAGTTATTCGGAGCCTCGGATAGGATAGAGGGCCAAAACAAACCCTGCAATTGGCCGAAAAAGCTGTGTCAATCATCCATTAAATCGATCGCTATTGGCTAAAGTTATTCGGAGCCTTGAATAGGCTAGAGGGCCGAAACAAACCCTGCAATTGGCCGAAAAAGATGTGTCAATCATCCGTTAAATCGATCGCTATTGGCTGAAGTTATTCGGAGCCTCGGATAGGCTAGAGGGCCAAAACAAACCCTGCAATTGGCCGAAAAAGCTGTGTCAATTATCCATTAAATCGATCGCTATTGGCTGAAGTTATTTGGAGCCTCGGATAGGCTAGAGGGCCGAAACAAACCCTGCAATTGGCCGAAAAAGCTGTGTCAATCATCCATTAAATCGATCGCTATTGGCTAAAGTTATTCGGAGCCTCGGATAGGCTAGAGGGCCGAAACAAACCCTGCAATTGGCCGAAAAAGATGTGTCAATCATCCGTTAAATCGATCACTATTGGCTGAAGTTATTCGGAGCCTCGGATTGGCTAGAGGGCCAAAACAAACCCTGCAATTGGCCGAAAAAGATGTGTCAATCATCCGTTAAATCGATCGCTATTGGCTGAAGTTATTCGGAGCCTCGGATTGGCTAGAGGGCCAAAACAAACCCTGCAATTGGCCGAAAAAGATGTGTCAATCATCCGTTAAATCGATCGCTATTGGCTGAAGTTATTGGGAGCCTCGGATAGGCTAGAGGGCCAAAACAAAACCTGCAATTGGCCGAAAAAGATGACTCTGAATAGCAAGCTTGCTAAAGTACGCCATAAAGAAACATGTTTCATTAGTCTGTATTTGTAAACATTTTACTCTCCTGGATTTACTACACTAACGGTTGTAAGAAGACCATGATTGCGTATCATTATTGAACGTGAGAACTTAGGTGAGCTTTGCGGCTTAATATTTTCCCGGTATCTTGTTTTAGAACGATCTTGATGTTGCTGTGATGAGTTGAGTGAATTCAACTCAATTCCAAGTGTTTATTGTCATATGCACAGTAAAGTTGCAAGCGAAAAAGAAAATAGAAACTAAGGAATGGTTGGCATTTCTTGAATCCCAAGACTTTAACCTTCCGAATGATATTTGAAACGATGCATTTGAGTGACATCGTACGGACACCGCATCCGCACGTGTCTATGACACGTACTTGCTTCTTTGCAAGCTTTGGGAATGTTAAGGGGGTAATAAGTTGGACTGAACTGACTGTTTTGTCGACGTTCCCATTGTAGCGCCTTATAATCCGGTGCGTCTTATGTATGTCAAATATAGGACCAAAAACTATATTTTGGGGGTGCGCCCTATAACCCGGTGCGCCCTATAGTGCTGAAAATACGGTACTTTTGGATTACTCCAATACCAAATATGCTAATAAAAGACAAAAGAAACTCAATATAAATAAAATAACTAAATTTTGTGCAGGCTTGGGGAGTAACGGAATACATGGAATGGCAAAAAGGATGTTGCAAACTGTTTGGATTTCTTTTCATTTTGTTCCTGTCGCATTTTATGTCAGTCAAAGAGATCAAAATCAGGAGAGAAAGCTTACCACGTGTTGTGAGTCATCATTTTATTCACATTTAGTTTCTTTTGTGTTTTATTAGCATATTTGGTATTGGAGTCATCCAAAAGTAATTGAAAGTAATCCAGTTAAAGTAACCCTACCCAACCCTGAACAGCCAGAGGTGGGTAGTAACGAGTTACATTTACTTGAATACGTTTTGGGACATTTTGTACTTCTAGGAGTATTTTTAAACCACTTGACTTTTTGGTTTTACTTGAGTAGACTTGTGAACAAGAAACTGTACTCTTACTCCGCTACATTAAGTCAAGTCAAGTCATGTTTATTTATATACAAGATGAGTTTACCGTGATTTTTACATGTAAGGTATGTTTTTTTTAACAGACCGAGCGAGCGTGTTACTAGTAGCGTTTTGCTACCCTTCACAGAAACGGTTTGGGATGAAAGTTATAATATTATTATTAAAGCTTTGAAAACTCTCTCGGTGTACCGTCTTTCTTTGTAAATATGTGTAACCATGTATGATATGTATTTGCAACTGTATATTTTTGTAATGTATTGATTTGTATTTATTTTGGACACTTATTCTGATAAGTCTTGCACTGACCAATTAAAAAGAAGGGGCGTAACAGACGCGGGGGATGAGGGGAAGTGGGGACCGGTAAAGGTGAGTGTTTGTGGACACGGCAGACAATAGTGGATATATATTTTTCCCACCCTTACCTTTGGAAATATACACTTTTTTTCCTTGGATTACTTTTAACGGGACCCGGACTCTGCAGGTCTGCATTAAATCTTAAATACCGGTATCATTATCCGTTCATTTTGCCGGCTGTGGTTTTTGAACTGTGAACTTTATGTTCAGCTGATGCTAGGTCCTTAGCTTGGCCTTGCAGCAAGGCTTTGATGCTAAGTCCTTAGCTTGGCCTGCTTTGATGCTAAGTCCTTAGCTTGGCCTTGATGCTAGATCCTTAGTTTGGCCATTTGCCATGATCTTTGATTTTTGCAATCCGGAGATGGAATAAGAGCTTGCTCTGTCCACTCCACGCATCGGCCCGGTATTGCAATACCTCCGGGAACGGTGCAATCGCAATGATCGCAGCAAGGCTTTAGGGCTAGGACCTTAGCTTTGCCTTTTGGCTGAGAGTAAGTGTCCTGGCTCCTAGGCTTTGTAGCGTATTATGAACTGACCGATAACGGATAATGGATAATGAATAACGAAGATAGAACAATAACCCTTAAAAACCCCAAAACCCCCCAGCTGCTGTGATTTTTTTTTACTGTGTGCTTCAATGAAGGACAGACGGCTATTGTGTGTTATCTATGCAGTCATAGCAAGGCTTTGATGCTAGGTCCTTAGCTTGGCCGCTTGGCCTAGGTCCTTAGCTTGGCCTTTGCAAGGCTTTGATGCTAGGTCCTTAGTTTGGCCTATGAAGTCACTATCTTTGATTTTTGCATTTCGGAGATGGAATATGAGCTTGCTCTGTCCACTCCACGCATCGGCCCGGTATTGCAGTACCTCCGGGAACGGTGCATTCGCAATGATCGCAGCAAGGCTTTAGGGCTAGGACCTTAGCTTGGCCTTTTGGCTGAGAGTAAGTGTCCTGGCTCCTAGGCTTTGTAGCGTATTATGAACTGACCGATAACGGATAACGGATAATGAATAACGAAGATAGATCAATAACCCTTAAAAACCCCAAACCCCCCCAGTTAAATTCGCGGGACTCAATGTTACTCATTTTTTTACTGGTTTGGGTCAATTTTGTGATCGTGTTACATGTTTTAGTGAGGGCGCATGCGGCTTATATACAGGTGCGGCTTGTGTAAGTACAAAAGTGGTTAACCTCTTAAAATATGGTGGGTGCGGCTTATAATCAGGTGCGCTCTATTGTCTGGAATTTACGGTATTATCTCTAAACATTTTCTACAAAACAGGCACAAATTTACTCCAGCGTACGCAGTAAAAATAAAACCACGAATACTCCACAGGATACTTAAAAATACATCAGCGTGAAACTGCCGTGTTGTCACGACAGTCAAACGTGAGCTCGACGTGTAAAAAGAGAATGATCCCGAAAGCTAGCGGATGGCTGCTGTTACATCCTCAGCTTTCCTGACCTTTTCGTCATTTATCATTAAACCAGGTCAGGTCCGCCCTAGCTTTAAAGAATAATGTATTTTATTTTAGTCTTCTTTTGACAGGTAGGACACGTGCCAGGGATACAATAACAAAGAAAACGTGTATAGTCGACGTCTCTGGGCCCAGTGTTCATTTTACCTGTGAAAAGTGAAGGGTTCAGGGGACTCGCATGCCCAAAAATATATGGGTCCCGATAGAGATCTATGGGTCCCCAAAATTTAGTGTTATCGAGGTTGAAATTTTAAATCGAAGACAAATATATAATATAAATCTATTTTCATTCAATTTTAATCAGCACAATTACCGTAATTTCCGCACTATAAGGCGCACCGGGTTATAGGGCGCACCCCGAAAAAATAGTTTTTGGTCCTGTTTTTGACATACATAAGGCGCACCGGATTATAAGGCGCTACAATGGGAACGTCGACAAAACAGTCAGATAGTTCAGTCCAACTGATTACCCCCTTAACATTCCCAAAGCTTGCAAAGAAACAAATACGTGTCGAGAACACGTGCGGATGCGGTGTCCGTACGATGTCACTCAAATGCATCGTTCCATCATTCGGAAGGTTAAAGTCTTGGGATTCGAGAAATGCCAACCATTCCTTAGATTCTATTTTCTTTTTCGCTCGCAACTTTACTGTGCATATGACAATAAACACTTGGAATTGAGTTGAATTTAAAAATAGACACTCCATTCCATCCATTATCTGCACCGCTTATCGCAGAAACATCGAGTTCAGTCTGAAACAAGATACAGGGATAATATATAGCCGGAGTAGCTCACCGAAGTCGTTGTGTTCATAATAATGTGCAGCCAATGTCCTCTTATATCCGTGAGGGTAGTAAATCCAGGAGAATAAAATATTTACAAATACAGAATAGAAAAAAATGCTTTCTCTATGCCGTCAACCACGTGCTATACGCATTCATCTTTTTCGGCCAATTGCAGGCTTTGTTTTGCCGTTTAAGCCAATGCCAGCCTGTAAATGATAAAAAGGATCCGCCCCTTGACCTCCGAATAACTTTAGCCAATAGTTATCGAATCAAATGATGATTGACACATTGGTTAGCCAATGAAACGCCGGTAAATAAATCCCAGCATACACCGCGTACTACTTGGCGTTCGGGGGAAAATCTAGTCGGCGGCTGCAAGTTGGTTGGAAAACTTAATGTTGATCCATAAATAAGGCGCACTGTGTTTTAAGGCGCATGGTCAGCTTTTGAAAAAAATAAAGGCTTTTAGGTGCGCCTTATAGTGCGGAAAATACGGTAATTTGTTATTCACTTCATATTTTTCAGTTCTCAAAAATATTGTACATTATACAAAATAATATGGCTGAAATATTAGTCTATATATTCATGCCGTTTTAATCACTTCAGATTTTTCAGTTCATATATTCTTCGTGGTTTGCAGTCCAGCCACAGTTGTAATGCCTTCTCAAGGTCCAATCCATTATCATCCTCCTCATAGCGTCACCAGGAATATAATTGAGTCCGTTTTGGCAGAAAAGTCCTTTTCTCTATAGGAGTACTCTTGTTTATTTTCTTTCGTCGAATAATTCGCTTTAACACAGTTTTCCCTTGCCGAATTAGTCAAATTAGTCTTCGTCCAGCCTCTCTCTCAATCTCCCTAGATCTTCTACGATCTTCTCTCGACCCACGTCTTTTTCCCAAGCTGGCGTGGCGGCTCCTCCCATGGGCGGGCCAGGAACGCCCAATTGGGCTCCACCCCCGGTCAAACCCCTTATTGTCAAATATATAAATTTTTCAAAAAAGAAAGTTTGGCACCCACGATCCGGTGTTCGCTGGACGCGGGAAGCAAGTCGCTCTTGTACTCGAATGGTGCTCCGAACGAGGAAGTGGAACTTCCGTAGCGAGCGATGGCGGTGTCGGGAATGGAAAAAACGGGTGGGTAGCCAGGACTGGGAGAGCGAGGCGTGGTCGGGGTCAGAAACGAGTCGTAAGCCAATATAGGAGAGAAGACATAGTCGGGGACAAAAAGAAGTCGAAAGACGGGACGGGAGAGCAGACGTGGTCAGGTCAATTTCTCCGCCGTTTTTTCGTGCCAGAATTATTGCCGTTGTTACCGTTTTCTGTGTTATGTTTCGACTTATTACCGACACTGAAGAAATTACCAATTTTTGGTTGATTTGCACCTAATACCAACCGTTTTTTTCGGAGGCATACTTCTCTTTCACTCGACAACCGCCGCAACAATGACGTCATCTCGAAACAACGAGATCTCGTTTGCCGAGATCGGCGCGAGACCAAAACAACAAAGGCGGATCTGCCTGACGAAAGGTTTGGAGTGCGGTAAATCTTTGTTACCGTAAATTCCGGACTATAAGCCGCTACTTTTTTCCCAAATGCGTTCAAATTGTACGTATGACAAAAGTGCTTTCCTATAATGAGGAAGACGCCCTTGATGGCGACTGTTATAAGGAGAAAGATGAGGAGTTTACCGTGAATTTCGCAATTGCGGTACGTTTTTTTTTAACAGCAACACTTCATGCGTAACGAGCGTGTTAGGAGTAGCGTGGTGGTACCTTTCACAGGCACGGTTTGGGATGAAAGTTATATTATTATTATTATTAAAACTTTGAAAACTCTCTCGGTGTACCGTCTTTCTTTGTAAATATGTGTGACCTTGTATAATATGTATTTGCAACTGTATATTTTTGTAATGTATTTATTTTAGAGACTTATTGTGATGTGTTTTCTACCGTCGAATCAAAAAGAAGGGGCGGAGCAAACGCGGGCTGACGGAAAGTGGGGTGAAGCTGATTTAAATCTGTTTGTTGTTGCAGCGGACAATAGTGGATATTTATTTTTCCTACCCTTAACTTTGGAAAAATACATTTTTTTCATTGGATTACCGTATTTTCCGCACTATAAGGTCCTATTTTTGACATACATAGGGCGCACTGGATTATAAGGCGCTACAATGGGAACGTGGACAAAACAGTCAGATAGTTCAGTCAAACTTATTACCGCTTAACATTCCCAAAGCTTGCAAAGAAGCAAATACGTGTCGTAGACACGTGCGGATGCGGTGTCCGTACGATGTCACTCAAATGCATCGTTCCAAATATCATTCGGAAGGTTATAGTCTTGGGATTCAAGAAATGCCAACCATTCCTTAGTTTCTATTTTATTTTTCGCTCGCAACTTTACTGTGCATATGACAATAAACACTTGGAATTGAGTTTAATTTAAAAATAGACACTCCATTCCATCCATTATCTGCACCGCTTATCGCAGAAACATCGAGTTCAGTCTGAAACAAGATACAGGGATAATATATAGCCGGAGTAGCTCACCGAAGTCGTTGTGTTCATAATGATGTGCAGCCAGTGTCCTCTTATATCCGTGAGTGTAGTAAATCCAGGAGAATCAAATATTTACAAATACAGTATAATAAAAAATGCTTTCTGTATGCCGTCAACCACGTGCAATACACATTCATCTTTTTCGGCCAATTGCAGGCTTTGTTTTGCCGTTCAAGCCAATGCCAGCCTGTAAATGATAAAAAGGATCCGCCCCTTGACCTCCGAATAACTTTAGCCAATAGTTATCGATTCAAATGATGATTGACACATTGGTTAGCCAATGAAATGCCGGTAAATAAATCCCAGCATACACCGCGGACTACTTGGCCTTCGGGGGAAAATCGAGTCGGCGGCTGCAAGTTAGTTGGAAGACTTTGCGACTTAATGTTGATCCATAAATAAGGCGCACTGTATTATAAGGTGCATGGTCAGCTTTTGAAAAAACCAAAGGCTTTTAGGTGCGCCTTATAGTGCGGAAAATACGGTACTTTTAATGGCACCCGGACTTTAAAGGTCTGCATTAAGTTGTAAGTACCGGTATCATTTTCCGTTCATGTTGCCGACTGCGGCGATTGCATTGTGTACTATATCTGTAGTCACGATCCTGGCACGTAAAGTCAGATTCGGGATAAACTTGTGACTGTGATACATGTTTCAATGTGGGCTCATGCGGCCTATATAGAGGTGCGGCTTGTGTAAGGACAAAACCAGTAAAGCCTGTAAAATGTGGTGTGTGCGGCTTATAATCAGGTGCGCTCTATAGTCCGGATTTTACGGTAATAAAAAAAGTAATCGGGGAATAATGACAATTCGGTGTACAAAAAGTGGCGTCCCGGGGACGCTCGTTGATTCGACACTATACGTCCCCAGCAAAAATGATGCGTCTAGGACGCGGGGACGCGGGCAAACTAGAACACTGTAGGCCAGGGGTGTCCAACTCATTTTAACTCGGGGGCCACGCGATACAACATACATTAAGTCGGGGGCCGGACTAGTAGATTAAAGAGAAAGAAAAAGAGAGATAAAGAAATAAGAGAAAGAGGGAGGGAAATAAAGAGCGGGCGGGTCAAAGAAAGAAAAAGAGAGAGAGAGAGTGAGAAACAAAAGATAAAAAGTCGTGAGAGAGGGGGAAAAGAAAGGGAGAGTAAGAAAGAAATCCAAAGAGAAATAGAAAGACAGGAGGAGAGGAAAGAGAAAGGAGAAAAGAAAGCACGAAGGGTATGAAGGGAGAAAGAGAAAAGAGAGAAAGGGAAAAAAGGAAGTTAGAGCAAAAGAAGTTAAAGAGACACAGAGAGAGTAAGTGTCACGGGGCGGGGGTGGAAGGGGGCTGTGACGAGGCGTGGTGGATTGGAAGGGGTGACCGGACCAGAACGGAGGCAGGAGGCAGGAAGGGAGAACTCAATTGCGTAACGATCCAAAAACTTTTATTCACAAAATAAAAGTTGTCCAAAACTCAGGGACAAGACAAACAAACAGTTGATTCTTCCAACTCAACTAAACAGGACAAGGCATAACAGAATGGACAAAGTTTTAAAACTAAAACAGGACAAGGCATAACAGACCGGGAATGTGTATATATATAATGAGCCAGCGCCCGCCAAACCCACAACCCAGCCTTAAGTAGCAGACCAGCAATCAGCTTCAGCTTGAGTTCGGGGGCGTGGCATACTGGTCGTCATGGCGACCGTGACAGTAAGAGAAAAAGAGCAACAAAGGAAGAGAAAAAGAGAGACACAGAGAGTGAAAGAAACCGAGACAGAGTGGGAGAAAAGGGGTGGAAAAGAAAGACAGAGAGAGAGAGAGAGAGAGAGAGAGAGAGAGAGAGAGAGAGAGAGACAGAGAGACAGAGAGTACAGTGTCTTTGTTCGAGGCACCTGGCTTTGGCAACATCAAGTTGACATATTTCAACCTGCAGCCTGTTTTTCTCTTGCGCTTCTCTGAGTGTTGTCTCAATCCCTTAGCGGGCCTGATGTGGCCCGCGGGCCGCCTGTTTGACACCTGTGCTGTTGGCGCTAAAGGCAGATAGATACATGCATGAAATAGATATACGAAGGTAAATTTGAGTGAAAAACGATATTTGGCATGATAAGAATAGAAATGAGAGAAGCTCTTCACTGACATTCCCAAGCACTTTCCGACTAAACGGGCGGCAGACGGGCAGAAATTTGCTTTTGAATGGCGAGCGGCATCCCAGCCGGGTCCGTCCTACCCAAATGGAGCTTCATAATCCAATTGGAAAGCCTCCGTGCAGAACAGTGGAAATGAAGGCAAGCCTCTGCCCGCCTCTCTCCAATCCAATAGAAAATCCTTATTGTTTAGTGATGGATAGGCCGGGACTGTGCTGAGGTATCCACAAAAAATGGGATGTTTGCAGTCTACTGGATTTATTTTCATTTTATTTTGATTTACATTTATTTTATTTTTGGGGTTGTAGTTGCCGTTATCTCATCTCATCTCATCTCATCAGCCGTACCGCTTATCCTCATTAGGGTCGCGGGGGGGGCTGGAGCCCATCCCAGCCATCTCCGGGCAGTGGGCAGGGGACACCCTGAACTGGTTGCCAGCCAATCGCAGGGCACACAGGGACAGACAACGCATTCGCTCATTCACACCTAGGGACAATTTGGACCGGCCAATTCACCTGAAATGCATGTTTTTGGAACGTGGGAGGAAACCGGAGTGCCCGGAGAAAACCCACGCAAGCACGGGGAGAACATACAAACTCCGCACAGGAAGTCTGGAGCTGGATTTGAACCCACGACAGGTTCCCATGACATGAACTGTGCCGCACAAGCGCTAACCACTGCACCGCCGTGCTGCCGTTGCCGTTATATTTATTTAAATATTTGTATTCATATTGTTATAATAATTATTTGATATTTTTATTTCTTTAAACACTGTATTTTCATTTTTTATTTCTGTTTTTTTAATTTACATTCATATCAAAATTTAATTTGTATTTTAACAGTTTCATTTATATTTGTGTTTTATGTTTTACTATTTGTTTTGATTTTTTAATTACAATTTTTTTGTTATTTTTTTCTGGTGTTAGCTTGAATTTTGTTTTTATTCATATATTTAATTTGATATTTATTTTTATCCATTTTATATTTTCATTTATTTTCTGTATTTACCTTTTTATATTTTTCTTTTTAATTTTATTTAGACGTATACTTTGACTTAAATATTTATTTTGATTTATGTATTATTTTATTATCGATTTTAAATATTATTGTCATATTTGTATTTTTTTACGTTAATTGTCATGTGTGCATTTTTTTATTTTATTTTATATATTTTTTGTATATTTTTCCTTTTTAGTCCGTTTTATTTAAACTTACATTTTTTATATTATTTTAATTGTTTTGATACTCTTATTTGTTATTATGTTTATGTTTTTATTTTATACTGGTTTTTGTATTCGAATTTTCAATGGTATTTTTGTCACTATTTGTACTCATATTCTACATTTGTATGTATATTTTATAGGTAATTTGTTTTTGTTTTTCATTTTTATTTAAATTCTTTCTTGTTAGCCTTTTTATTTTTGTCTCACTTTTACCTCTACTGATCGGGTGCCCCTGGCGGCCGTTAGAAGAAAATGTGTAAATTAGCCGCATCATTGCATAAGCCGCATCATTGCATAAGCCGCAGTCAAAAAATTTAAAGTATTACGGTATATATATCGAGATTAACTGATCTAATGATCAATATCTAGTAATAATATAGTAATAACATAGTACTGTATTTTCCGCACTAATAAGGCGCACCTAAAAGCCTTTATTTTTTTCAAAAGCTGACCATGCGCCTTATAATACAGTGCGCCTTATATACGGATCAATATTAAGTCGCAAAGTCTTCCAACTAATCCAAGCAGCCGCCGACTCGATTTTCCCCCGAAGGCGAAGTCGTCCGCGGTGTATGCTGGGATTTATATACCGGCGTTTCATTTATTAAACAATGTGTCAATCATCATTTGAATCCGTCACTATTGGCTAAAGTGATTCAGAAATAAAGGGGGCGGATCCTTTTTAATCATTTACAGGCTCGCATAGGCTAAAGGGGTGAAACGAAGCCTGCAATTGGCGGAAAAAGATGAATGTGAATCACAGGTTGGGTTGCACTACGGCAGGGGTGTCAAACTCATTTTAACTCGGGGGCCACACGATAGAACAAACATTCCGTCGGGGGCCGGACTAGTAGATTAAAGAGAAAGAGAAAGAGAAATAAAGTAATGAGAGAAAGAGGGAGGGAAAGGAGAGAGGGCGGGTCAAAGAAAAAGAGAGAGAGAGAGAAAGCGTGAGAAACAAAAGAGATAAAAAGAGAAGTCATGTGAGAGGGGGAAATAAAGGGCGCTGAAGAAAATCCAGAGAAATAGAAATAGAAAGACAGAAGGAGAGAAAAGAGAAAAGAAAGCGCGAAGGGTAGGAAGAGAGAAAGAGAAAAGAGAAAAGGAAAAAAGGAAGTTAGAGCAAAAGAGGTTAAAGAGAGACACAGAGAGTGAAAGAGACAGAGACAGAGAGTGGGAAGAAAAGGGGCGGAAAAGAGAGAGAGAGAGAGAAAAAGAAATACAAATACAGTGTCTTTGTTCGAGGCACCTTTCTTTGGCAACATCTAGTTGACATATTTCAACCTGCAGCTTGTTTTTCTCTTGCGCTTCTCTGAGTGTTGTCTCGCGGGCCGGATTCAAACCCTTAGCGGGCCTGATCTGGCCCGCGGGCCGCCTGTTTGACACCTGTGCACTACGGCATAGAGAAAACATTTTTTACTATTCTGTATTTGTAAATTTTTGGACTCTCCCGGATTGACTACACTCACGGTTGTTGGAAGACCATGGTTACGTATCATGATTGAACGTGATGGCTGCAAGAGAACTTAGGTGAGCTATGCGGCTTTCTATTTTCCCGGTATCTTGTTTTAGAACGATCTTGATGTTTCTGTGATGAGTCTATTTTTAAACTAAATTCAATTCAAAGTGTTTATTGTCATATGTCACAGTAGACATTGTACATACACCGTTTCCGTACATGTCTGAGACACGTATTTGCTTCTTTGCAAGCTTTGGGAATATTAAGGGGATAATCAGTTGGACTGAACTATCTGACTGTTTTGTCGACGTTCCCATTGTAGCGCCTTATAATCCGGTGCGCCTTATGTATGGAAAATATAGGACCAACAACTATTTTTTGGGGGTGCGCCCTGTAACCCGGTGCGCCTTATAGTGCGGAAAATACAGTAATAACACAGTAACAACTGAGTAGTAAGAAAACATGGAGCTTTGAATTTGGATTGAAATCAAGCAGCGAAAGATACATTAGAAAGAAAACAGTCTCAATAACAAAGGAAAGAACACGACCCTCTGCGGATGTCTTTTCGAAGCCCCGCTGTGCCGAGGAGGCGGGGCCAACGCTGTCCGGTTTGTCCCCGCACGCCGGAGGCCGCCATGTTTTCGTGACAGGCCGACGGCCCCATGGGTGCATGTGTCCGTCCCCTACCAGCGTGAAAATCATTACTCTTTGCTGGCGACGACGCAAGAAAAAAGGAAACGCGATGGCTGAAGCCGCATGCTCATTAGCAGGAAGCTTCATGATGGGAAACAAAAGCGTGCGAGTAGGACTGAATACCAGGAAAACATTTTTTGCGTGATTCTGTAATAAAAAATATTAGGGTCTCACACCGTTCTGACTATTTTCCTGACGTGCCAAAACAATTACGATTTGGAAGCGACGGTGTGTAATATTTTGTGTCGTCTAGTGGTATAAAAAACTTTCATTCGGTAAAATGTATTTGAATACTCTATGAACTATGATACCAATGTTAATTTTATGAAAATATTAGGTTGATAAATGTGTATTTCCATACCTAATGATAACCACCATCTTTGCCTGGCACCTCTTGCTGCTACGCTGAGTTCTTGGCACTGGTGAAATTTAAAAACTTGCTAAGCTCATAATCAACTTTGTGGTTTTAATTAAAAATATGCAAATGTATAAATGTAAAGTAGGCTTAAACGTATTTGCTCAAGTTGTGTATTTCTAATCAATTTGATGTTCCCTTTTGGCGTCTCTTAGTCTCCCTGTCTTTGTTTGAAGGTATTGGTAACTTTCCAGGGGGAGGGGGGTGATCTTTGATCTGTGATCTTTTGTTTTTTGTCTTGCGATCTCAATAAAACACAAAGGTAGGCTGGGGGAAAGTCAGAAGGGGTCTGGCCTGGGAGTAAATTATCTGCTCCTCTCAGTCCTTCTCCAACTGCAGTTGTAAAAATACAAAACAAGTCTTTGCCTGAATTTCCTCCTCCGGTTAGCCAATATTTTCTTAGCTCTCCCACACTTCAGTCATTTTAGACCCAACAATCATGTGGATGTGCCTCGGTACATTGTAGGCATTAGTACTACCTGCAGCTGCCCTATTGTTTTATTGTCTGCTCCTATCTTCGGTGTTTTTTCTTCCCGTTTTGACAACTACACTATGGATTACTTCTATCCTAAGGACATGGGTTTTAACGCACAAGAAATGCGTGTATTCAAGGAATTTCAACTCCTTGCCCTGAAGAATTCTCGTGCCGGCGTGATGAAGGGGCCTATCGTGGAGGATTAGCCGGAGCTAGCGGAGCGGCTAGCGGCGTTATAAGTCTTCGGTACCATCCGTAATCATGGTAAATGCGAACTCACGACCAAATAAGATCATCGAGTGCTGGTGGAAAACATCGAAGCGCACAGGGAGCGCAGTTGCTGTGTTTTGCGGAAACGTGGCTCACGTTTAGCATTCCGGACGCTAACGTGTAGCTACCCGGAGCAATCTGGCTTCAACGCCGCTAAACAGAGACACGAAAGCCGGGGGGAATCGGAGAGGAGGCGGACTTGCTAACACGAGGTGGTGTATCCCTGGATTTTCACAAAGAAAAGTTTTCCATCTGCCGCAGGGATGTCGAATTTTTGGACTGGCGTGACGTCATCCACTCCGCTACAAGCACCCCTAGGGCATCATGTTCATCTGTTAATAAACAACGGGGTAGACTGCTGGAAGTGTGAATTTCCCTACGGGGATGAATAAAGTATCTATGTATCTATGTATCTATGTATCTATGTATCTATCTATCTATCTATCTATCTATCTATCTATCTATCTATCTATCTATCTATCTATCTATCTATCTATCTATCTATCTATCTATCTATCTATCTATCTATCTATCTATCTATCTATCTATCTATCTATCTATCTATCTATCTATCTATCTATCTATCTATCTATCTATCTATCTATCTATCTATCTATCTATCTATCTATCTAATGCTAGTACTGAATTTTCTATGCTAACATTAGCATGAAACACATCTTTTCTATTTAGTATTAGTAGCTTGTGTTTCCGTAGTAACATGCGAAAGGTCCCCGGTTCGAAACCGAGTGGAAGTGGCCTGAATGGACGGCAGAAGTCATCTAAAAAAACTGGTACGTAAAGTAAAGAAAATCAGTATTTGAACACTCTGCTATTTTGCTATTTCTTGCGCTTAGGAATCAAGAAGGGGTCTGAAATTTTCATCTTCGGTGCATGTCCACTCTGAGAGTGATAAACTAAAAACAAAATTCCAGAAATCACAATGCATGACTTTTTTAACAATTTATTTGTGTGATACAGCTGCAAATAAGTATTTGAACACCTGTGTATCATCGAGCATTCTGACCCTGAAAGACTTGTAAGTCCGCCCATTAGAAGTCCACCAGCACTCCATGTATCATCCTGAATCAGATGCACCTATCTGAGGTCGTTAGCTGCATAAAGACACTTGTCCACCCCAAACAATCTGTAAGACTTTATCTTGTAACATGGCAAAGACCAAAAAGCTGTCCAAAAACACCAGAGACAAATTTGTACACCTCAACAAGGCTGGACAGGGCTACGGAGCAATTGCGAAGCAGCTTGGTGAAAAAAGGTCCACTGTTGGAGCAATCATTAGAAAATGGAAGAATCTAAACATGACGGTCAAGCTCAATCGGAGTGGAGCTCCATGCAAGAGATCACCTTGTGGGGTCTCAATGATTCTAAGAAAGGTGAGTAATCAGCCCAGAACTACACAACAGGAGTTGATCAATGACCTTACGAGAGCTGGGACCACTGTTTACAAGGTTGTTGTAGGTAATACACTAAGACATCATGGTTTGAAATCATGCATGGCACGAAAGATTCCCCTGCTAAAACCAACACATGTCAAAGCCCATCTTAAGTTTGCATATGAACATTTGGATGATACAGAGGAGTCATGGTAGAAGGTTTTGTGGTCAGATGAGACCAAAATAGAACTTTTTGGTCATAATTCCACTAAGCGTGTTTGGAGGAAGAAGAACGAAGAAAACATCTGATGAACACCATCTCTACTGTGAAGTATTGGGGTGTTAGCATAATGCTTTGGAGGTGTTTTTCTGCACATGGGACAGAACGAGTGCACTGCATTAAAGAGAGGATGACAATGGCCGTGTATTATGAGATTTTGGGGAACAACCTCCTTCCCTCAGTCAGAGCATTGAAGATGGGTCTTGGATGGGTCTTCCAACACGACAATGACCCGAAGCATAGTTGAAGCTACTCTATTTATATCTATTTTTTTGGTCCAGGAAAAAAAAAGGTTCAGTTTTTACTACAGTTTACAGTCGAGACCCCATTTTGGCTGGCCATCGCTAAAGAATCCTTTAGATTGAAGTTCATTAAACATTATATATTATCAGTTGAGACACTTTATGATGAAAACCCACAGAACAAACTGTAACTACCCACAAATGCTATCCAAACACAGGGGAGCTGGGCAGAGCTATGCAACAAAACACACTCCCCTCTCTCTCACTCGCGCCCACCGCACCAAAGCCAAACACATCCAGAAAACTTTCCGTTGTATTTTTTTGTGACATATTTATCTAAGTAATTGTGGAAGATCAAAAGGGTTCAAATACTCATCTGCAGCTGTATCACACAATTATTTGTATCTATTTTTATTATTCTAGTTTATTCTAGTTTTTACTACAGTTTTGGCTGGCCATGAAGGACGCCTCTCGTCTCAACAAACTGGTGAGGAAAGCGAGCTCTGTTGTGGGCACAGAGCTGGACAGCCTGACAACAGTAGCTGAGAGACGGGCACTGGAAAAGCTGCGGTCAATCATGGACAATTCATCACATCCACTACACAGCATTTTCTCCTGACAGAAGAGCAGCTTCAGCGACAGCCTGCATTCACAGTCTTGTACCACTGACAGACTGAGGAGATCTTTTCTTCCTCATGCCATGAAGCTCTTTAACTCCACCCGGCGGAGAAAAGGCCCACACTAAACCACGCTCCCCACATTGCATATTACTGTATTTTTATTGCAGTGTGTATTCTGTGTAGCACTATCTAGATACTCTATATAACACGCTACATTGGGTATTAACACGTCACATTGGGTATTTGTGTATTGTATTCTATTTGCTTTATTATTGTTCTGTTCTCCAGCGCAGGGATGCTGCTGGAAGTGTGAATTTCCCTGCAGGGGATGAATAAATCTATCTTCATATATCTAAATGGTTAAAAATCTGGATTTTTCTTTGTAGTTTATCTCTTTCATCATCCTTCCGATCTCCTCTTTCTTCCACTCAGTCGCTTTACTTCCACATCCTCTCACATTTAGTGACCCTATCACTAGGGTTTGTGAGACCTTTCGGTCTCCCACCCCCCTTTCTTTGCCTTGCTTTTTCTTAGGGAATTTTTTGTGTGTGATTTATTTTTGCTATTTTTTTCCTTTTTATATGACCAAGATAGATAAATAGATAGTTTATCTCTTTCACAGTGGACATGCACCTACGATGACAATTTCAGACCCTACGTCTTGGTTAGACGGGGCTCAGGAGGTAGAGCGCTCGTCTTGGGATCAAGGGATCCCAGTTCCAATCCCGGCTCGTCCGTGTTACATGTCGAAGTGTCCTTGGGTAAGACACTGAACCCCTAATACCCCCAATAAGCAGGTTAGCGCCTTACATGGCTGCAAGGCCGCTATTGGGAAATGTGGAGCACATTGTAAAGCGCTTTGGGAAGTCATTGACTTGAAAAGCGCTATATGAAATGCATATCATTTAATTATTCTACTTATTTTTTTTTTTTCTCCGCAAGATACTTTTATTTTCGATACTTTTTACTACAACTTGATACAGATTGTACGCGAAAACGAGCCAAGACGACGTGGTTCTCACGTCCGTGTGACAATTAGCATCTTTAATTGGCCCATCATTTTATCAAGCACACTTCACCTTTTATGCCCTTAATCTCCAAATGGAGTTTCTAATGACGCGCCCTTGCAATTTGCAGGGAATTGGAATTGTTCCTAACGAGGTGGCGGAGGTCCCACGGGAGAAAACGATGACACCCTTCCCCCAAATCACTCCGAGACCCCCGTTGGCTACAAGGACCTACTTTTGAAGACACGCTAGCACACGTGCAATAACCTTTTGGGAAGCTAATTACGATAGTCTTGAGTCTCTGTTGAGCACAACCTGTTATTAGTCCTGACAAGAAGATGTTCCCGAAGGCAGGGGCTGATGTCCTTCTCTGCAGAGGATTTCACTTGTTTTCACGAACTGTTTTTTTTTTTCCAATCTCTAATTGGAAGCAATGTTCCCTGTCATTTTCCCCGGGTCTGAGCGTTCACAGAAAGTCAGTGAGCAACGCTTGAAACAACAATGAGCAACGGCAATCCCAAGTGTGGCAACTAAATCCTTGTCAAACATGTCCAAAACTTGACACCAAGTTACATTTTGCTGAGTTTCCGGCACTGCAAAATTATTTTTTATAATTTTATTATTTTATTTTATTGTTCTTACAATTCTTTCACAAGATATCCATTTCTTTTTCATCTCATCTCATCTCATCAGCTGCACCGCTTATCCTCAGTAGGGTCGCGGGGGTGCTGGAGCCCATCCCAGCAATCATCGGGCAGTGGGCATGGGACACCCTGAAGTGGTTGCCAGCCAATCGCAGGGCACACTATATACATGTATTTCAGGGGCACCACGGCGGCGCAGTGGTTAGCGCTTGTGCGGCACAGTTCTTGTCATGGGAACCTGTCGTGGGTTCAAATCCAGCTCCAGACTTTCTGTGCGGAGTTTGTATGTTCTCCCCATGCTTGCGTGGGTTTCCTCCGGGCACTCCGGTTTCCTCCCACATTCCAAAAAACATGCATTTCAGGTGAATTGGCCGGTCCAAATTGTCCCTAGGTGTGAATGAGCGAATGAGTTGTCTGTCCCTGTGTGCCCTGCGATTGGCTGGCAACCAGTTCAGGGTGTCCCCTGCCCACTGCCCGATGATTGCTGGGATGGGCTCCAGCCCCCCGCGACCCTACTGAGGATAAGCGGAACGGCTAATAAGATGAGATGAGACATGTATTTTATCTGTGCAAATATAGCCACTAAATAGTCTTAATAATGTCAATCCCTGACAGAATTGGAAATTATTTGAATGCAACACAAACTTTTTCTTCTTTTTCCTGTGTTTTTTTTTTCATTTTTTCCTTTAAATTCCTTTAAAAAAAATCTCATTGTGTTTATTTTTTTTCTCTTCCTTTTTTCTCAACTTTTCACTACTTTTTCATTTTGGTATTTTTTTCTTTTTTGGTCTATTCCCCCTTCCTTTAAGTCATTTTGTGCATAATTTTACATAATATTTGGTCGTGTTGGGATTAAAGAAGCAAAAACAACCTGAAGAGCCGTTTAGGACCCGAAAGAGCCGGTTCCTTTTAGGTTCCGAGCTGAAGAAGCCGGTTCTCAACAAACTCTACTAAGTTCACTCAACTTCGTTCTACTTCGACTCGACTTCAAAATACCGCATTTAGGACACAACGTCAGGGGAACCCGTGTATTTTTACCTTCATGCACTGTAACTTTGACTTAAGTCGCTTCTTAATAAGTCATTTTGAGCCCTGATTTTTGTGCACTGGCTAGATTTTCTTGTGCGCTGAGAATGTGCGAGCAGTGCGCGATTGCGCACGCGCGCAGCTTAGAGGGAACACTGATTGGAAGTCCAGTGAGGAAGGGATTTAAGAGACTTGGTTTGAGTACAGTATTCCTGTGATTTTCATGGTTAATCCGCTAAGTCAACTATAATTTTGATTTATCCAGGATGTTTCCATTGTTTTTTTCTGCCTCCACGCCGAAAATCCCACCGTTCTTGTTTTGGTTGTGGATGATGGACCCATGTGGGGGAGGCAGAAACTGGAGGCAAGAATGTTGCATTTAACAACAAAGCCAGGGTACAAGGAAACAACAAACAAAGGGTGCACAAAGAAACTAACAAACAAGAAACTAGAAACCAAAAAAACTAACTTGACAAAGTTTAAACTAAAAACAACGCACAAACAAACCTGGTGTGGTGTAATAAAATGACACAGTGGATGACGGAAAAACTCAAAATGACTCAACAAAGTTTGCTGATCAAAAATGTCCTTTAAAGAGTTCAGGATAATTGGACACACCTCTGCTCATTTCAAACGCCGGTTGGGGCCCTCCGGTGGTAGGAGGTATTTCGGACCCTAACAGTTCTATCCACCCATATATAGTGGATCCCACAATTGTTTCCATACATATACTGTAATCCCTTGTTAATCACAGTCAATGGGGGATCAGAATACCCCATTTAACCCCCCACCAACACCTCCCAAGCCCGCAATATGAGAAAAACCCTCAAAGCCTCTTTATCAGCAACAGTTGACTAGGAATAATTGATTGTGGCCACAGGAGTGCTGTTCATTTTAGCCTGAAAGAACAATAAAAAAGCCACATACAACAAATTTGCTCTCTCCGCCCCCAATCTCAGCGATGAATCACCGAGGATAATGGATTGTGATGAACAATGTTCTGTTAATCTTAGCCACAATGGCACGCTCCAGCAAGCTAAAACTGAAACAAAATGTGCTCTGCCGCAGCAACAGTTTACCAGGAATAATGGATTGCAGCCACACAGGTGCTGTTTATTTTAAGCTCGGGGGAAAAAAAGGGCGACATGACACAAAATTACTCTCAGCAACGGTGGGGAAAATGAATCATGGTCAGAACAATGCAGTTAGGCAGGCCATATTGAACTGCTTCAGCGCAAAATAAATCGCTGTGCCAGGACCTGCTCTGAGCAATAGTCGACAGGAGATAATGGATTGTGGCCACGACCGTGCATTTGATTAAGGCGGTCTGTTTTGGCCCAGAAAAAGTGCTCTTTGCCA
>NC_142349.1:65758949-65781449 GCF_059441175.1 Urocampus carinirostris | reverse complement strand
TTATTCGGAAGGTTAAAGTCTTGGGATTCAAGAAATGCCAACCATTCCTTAGTTTCTATTTTCGCTCGCAACTTTACTGTGCATATGACAATAAACACTTGGAATTGAGTTTAGTTTAAAAATAGACACTCCATTCCATCCATTATCTGCACCGCTTATCACAGAAACATCGAGTTCAGTCTGAAACAAGATACAGGGATAATATATAGCCGGAGTAGCTCACCAAAGTCGTTGGGTTCATAATAATGTGCAGCCGTGGTCTTCTTATATCCGTGAGTGTAGTAAATCCAGGAGAATAAAATGTTTACAAATACAGTATAGTAAAAAATGCTTTCTGTATGCCGTCAGCCACGTGCTATACACATTCATCTTTTTCGGCCAATTGCAGGCTTTGTTTTGCCGTTTAAGCCAATGCCAGCCTGTAAATGATAAAAAGGATCCGCCCCTTGACCTCCGAATAACTTTAGCCAATAGTGATCGATTCAAATGATGATTGACACATTGGTTAGCCAATGAAACGCCGGTAAATAAATCCCAGCATACACCGCGGACTGCTTGGCGTTCGGGGGAAAATCGAGTCGGCGGCTGCAAGTTAGTTGGAAGACTGGGCAACTTAATATTGATCCATATATAAGGCGCACTGTATTATAAGGCGCATGGTCAGCTTTTGAAAAAAATAAAGGCTTTTAGGTCCGCCTTATAGTGCAGAAAATACGGTAATCGTAAATTGAAGTTTTATAGAATCCCAGCAGACACTCCCGTTTACAGAAGAAGACCAGTTGTGGATGCATTAAAGCAAAAATATTGGACCGAGGCACTCATCAAAAAAGCTCGGGTTTACAGCGCACACTTCATATCAAGTTTTGAGATCCTGAATCGCGCAACTCAACGAATTGGCTAACATGAGTGGCTAGAGAAGGAAATAGAAGACTGCAAGAGCCAAATGCCTGAATCATTGAACTCATTGTGAACAGGAGCCTCACCCTCCACTCAGGTGGTAAGCAAAAGTGGCTAAAAAAGGAAACAGGGGAAAAAAAAACAAATATGATGAGATCCAGATGCCTGAATCAAAGAAAAGCTGCTAGCTGCAAGCCATAGCTTGCAGCCTAGTGGCTAGCATGAGTGACTAGAGAAGGAAACAGTGGGAAAAATATACCATAATACCATGACGTCTTGTATTACCTACAGTAACCTTGGAAAAAAATACAAGATATTAAGAGTAAGATGCCTGAATCACAGGACTCCGCTAGCCGTAAGCCATACTTTGCAGCCTAGTCGCTAGCATAAGTGACTAGAGAAGGAAACAGTGGGAAAAATATACCATAATACCATGACGTCTTGTATTACCTACAGTAACCTTGGAAAAAAATACAAGATATTAAGAGTAAGATGCCTGAATCACAGGACTCCGCTAGCCGTAAGCCGTACTTTGCAGCCTAGTCGCTAGCATAAGTGACTAGAGAAGGAAACAGTGGGAAGAAATACAAGATATTAAGAGTAAGATGTCTGAATCACAGGACTCTGCGAGCCGCAAGCCATACCTTGCAGCCTAGTGGCCATGAGTGACTAAAGAAGGAAACAGTGGGAAAAAAATGCAAGATATCAAAAGCCGGATGCCTGAAACACAGGACTTTGCTAGCTGCAAGCCATACCTTGCAGCCTAGTGGCTAGCATAAGTGACTAGAGAGGGAAACAGTTGGGAAAAAATACAAGATATCAAGAGCCAGATGCCTAAATCACAGGACTCTGCTAGCTGCAAACCATACCTTACAGCCTAGTGGCTAGCATGAGTGACTAGAGAAGGAAACAGTGGGAAAAAATACAAGGTATCAAAAGCCAGATGCCTGAATCATGGGACTCTGCTAGCAGCAAGCCATGCCGTACAGCTTAGTGGCTAAAATCAGAAGCTTGAGAAGGAAACAGTGGAAAAAGTCAGGCTTTTAATTCGGGCTGCCAAACAAAAATGTAAAACATAAAAAAAACTATTAATGGAATTATTTTTATTTTTTTTCCCCGGGGTCCCTAACATTCCTATAGCTGGCTACATTTTTGTTTACTTGCTATTTTTTTTTATCATGTATTGATTTTATTTATCAACTCATCAAATTTAAATCCAAAAAAATCTGAGATAGCCTATTGTATTGTGAGTTTTTCAATGCATATTGTGAAGTTTAGTGCTTAAAGGGGTACACCATCTATTACTTTGCTTTATTTCTAAAAATAACTTTGGATTTAATAGCTTATCTATATACAGAAAATATATATAACATGTCATTTCTGCATGCTTATTAAATCATAAATGCATATGGTCGGTGGTTCGCGCCCCGGCCGAGTCATTCCTAAGACTTAAAAAGTGGTCGGCGGCGCCCTCTGTTGGCTGCGGCTGCATCGGCTCGCTACAACGGGTCAGGTGCAATCGACATTTCGTTCTGTGTACATTGTTACACAGAATGACAATACAAGGAAATTATTATTATTATTATTATTATATCGTTGCTGCTATTCTAAAAAGAGGTATCAATATTTTGTCATATTTTATTTTTGCCGGATTGGAATGAGCAGCAGCAAAATGAGAAACAATTGGTAGTGTATTTTTCTTTCATGTATTGCTGAGGAATCAGATTCAAGACTGATACAAAAAAATAAAAAATATATATTTTTTCCCCAATTCAGCCCATCACTCTAGCCATAGCCTGCAGCCAAGTGGCTTACATGATTGGCTAGAGAAGGAAACAGTGGTAAAAATCAAAATATTTGCACCGCGGGATTTGGTGACTGTCATATGCAGGACTCAGCTCTGGATTATAAGTGGTTGTAAAGTGCTAAAAGCAACACCGGGACACGCTACCATTACAAAATGGTCGTCCGGGCTTCCGTAGAAGTACGACGGTCGACAAATATGTCAGCTTCTTCGAGTTGTGTCGTACAATGACAAAAGTATTTTCGAAATACTACATTTATTTTTACTTATAATTTAAAACAGCAGTGTTTTATTTAATAAAGAAAGTATTTTTACACCACTAGCGGTCACTATATAATACACCCCGGGGTTTTGAATGAGTCATAATGGGAAATATTTTTGTCGGGGATTTATACTTGTTTATTATTGGTGCGTGGTATCGGTATCATCGGATTTTGGTATCATTTAGAAAAAAAAGTTGTATGGAGCATGCGTAATCTCATCAATTCTCGTAAACGTGCTTACTTTGGTTATCCGTGTCTATTCAGCCATTTTTGTTTGGTAATAAATTAGAAGGCTTCCATTCAGCTTGTCTTGCATTCGTGTTTGTGAAGCCTGGAAAGGCGCCACCGCAATTGGCGAGGGACCAGCCAACCCTTTTG
The DNA here is from genome assembly GCF_059441175.1 of Urocampus carinirostris. Taxonomy (NCBI): domain Eukaryota; kingdom Metazoa; phylum Chordata; class Actinopteri; order Syngnathiformes; family Syngnathidae; genus Urocampus; species Urocampus carinirostris. The sequence goes on along the minus strand of NC_142349.1, from coordinate 65,778,107 downwards.
ACGCACGCTGTTTTGCATATTTAAACATAAACAGAGTTCCTCTGATAAGATGGACTGTCTTGAAAGGATGTTGTGTCGCATTTGGGTCCTCCTACTGGTAAAAAAAACTTTTGATTTTAGTATGATTGAAAATCCATGAGTTCTTATATAAACATGAATTTATTTAAATACTATAGGTCAAAAAATGTGTGTGTAATGGGTAGCACGGTGGTTCAAGTGGTTAGCTCGTCAGCTCCCAGTTCAAAAATCCAGCTACCCGCTTCCCTTTCCAGAGTTTGCATGTTCTCCTGTGTGAATTTCCTCCAGGCACTCTGGTTTCCTCCCACATTCCAAAGTCATGGGAGGTCAATTCTCCCTACGCGGGGTTGAGGACTAACGGAATATATGTACCGTAAAATCCGGACTATAGAGCGCACCTGACTATAAACCGCACCCACCACATTACTCAGTAGCCTAGATGGTAGGGCGCCCGCTTTGAGACTGGGAGGTCGCTGGTTCGCGCCTCGGCCGAGTCATACCTAAGACTTATAACATTGGTAAAATGGCGGCGCCCTCTGTTGGCTGCGACTGCATCGGCTCGCTACAACGGGTCAGGTGTATCGACATTTCGTTCTGTGTACATTGTTACAAAGAATGACAATACAAAGGAAATTATTATTATTATTTTAAGAGGAAAACCGATTTTGTACTTACACAAGCCGCACCTGTATATAAGCCGCATGCGACCACATTAAAAGACCGGACTTTAAGTCCCGCGATTGAAACTGAATTTTGGTTAGAACGTCCTTCTTTACAGTACACAGTCCAAAAATCACAGCCGGCAAAATGAATAGAAAATGATACCGGTACTTAAGGTTTGATGCAGACCTGCAGAGTCCGGGTCCCGTTTAAAGTAATCCAAGGAAAAAAGCGTATATTTCCAAAGGTAAGGGTGGGAAAAATATATATCCACTATTGTCCGTCGTGTCCACAAACACTCACCTTTACCGGTCCCCACAAAAGTAGCGGCTTTTGGTCTGGAATTTACGGTACTATAGGTCAAAAAATGAGTGTTGATTGGGGAGCACGGTGGTTCAAGTGGTTAGCTCGTCAGCTCCCAGTTCAAAAATCCAGCTACCCGCTTCCCTTTCCAGAGTTTGCATGTTCTCCTGTGTGAATTTCCTCCAGGCACTCTGGTTTCCTCCCACATTCCAAAGTCATGGGAGGTCAATTCTCCCTACGCGGGGTTGAGGACTAACGGAATATATGTACCGCAAAATCCGGACTATAGAGCGCACCTGACTATAAGCCGCACCCGCCCCATTTTAAGAGGATAACCGCTTTTGTACTTACACAAGCCGCACCTGTACATAAGCCGCATGCGCCCACATTAAAACATGTAACACAATCACAAAATTGACCCAAACCCGACTCGCAATTGTAACTGAATATAAAGCGCACAGTCCGAAATGTACAGCCGGGAAAATAAACGGAAATTGATACCGGTACTTAAGGTTTGATGCAAACCTGCAGAGTCCAGGTCCCGTTGAAAATAATCCAAGGGAAAAAAATGTATATTTCCAAAGGTAAGGGTGGGAAAAATATGTATCCACTATTGTCCGCTGCGTACACAAACACGTCTCACCTTTACTCCACTTCCCCATCACCCCCCGTTTTTGATTCGCCCGTGGAAAACATATCAGAATAAGTCTCGAAAATAAATACATTACAAAAATATACAGTTGCAAATACATATTATACATGGTTACACATATTTACAAAGAAAGACGGAGAGAGTTTTCAAAGCTTTAACAATAATATTATAACTTTCATCCCAAACCGTGCCTGTGAAGGGTAGCAAAACGCTACTAGCAACACAGTAAACGGGTCTGTTAGAAAAAATATACGGTACTTGTAGAAAACAAGGTAAACCGTCCTCATCTTGCTCCTTGTAACTGACCCAGTATGGTAAAGAGACTTTGTCATTCAAACGGCGTCCCACGCAGAGTTGTGTCCTCATTAGTAACCCCGACGACCCATACGGTTAAGGGATCCTTGAACCGTGAACCATGAACAAATTACTAATAAGAATTCCTTTGCAGGATTACAATTTGATTGAAAACTATAGTTCCAAGTACATAATACGACATAATACGATTTTTTAATTTAAATCATGACACCAAAATGCAGTGCTCTCGTTTGCCCGCGTCCCCGCGTCCTAGACGCATCATTTTTGCTGGGGACGCATAGTGTCAAGTCAACGTGCGTCCCCGGGACGGAACTTTTTTGACACCAAATTGTCATTATTACCCGATTCCTTTTTTTTTTAACAAAGATTTACCGCACTCCAAACCTTTCGTCAGGCAGATCCGCCTTTGTTGTTTTGGTCTCGCGCCGATCTCGGCAAACGAGATCTCGTTGCTTCGAGATGACGTCATTGTTGTGGTGGTTGTCGAGTGAAAGAGAAGTATGCCTCCGTAAAAAACAGTTGGTATTAGGTGCAAATCAACAAAAAATTGGTAATTTCTTCAGTCGAAACATAATACAGAAAGTGGTGACAACGGCAATAAATACGGCACAAAAAAACGGCGGAGAAATTCTTCAGAAGACCGCGATGGCAAGGAAAACACGTGTGTTGAAACGAACGATTCAACGAAAGATAAACAAAAGAATACTCCCAGCAAGAAAAGGACTTTTCTGCCAAAACGGACTCAATTATATTCCCGGTGACGCTATGAGGAGGATGATAATGGAGGCTACACGTTCTGTGATGCGTGCACCCAGCGTGACAAAAAAACTGGATTGCATAAATCATTTCGCAATACGAACTTTCAGAAAAGCACATTGGATCGGCCCAACGACAATGAAAACCACAAATTAGCTATGGAAATTCCGTTGCTGCAATTGGACCTTGAGAAGGCATTACGACTGTGGCGGGACGGCAAACCACGAAGAATATATGAACTGAAAAATCTGAAGTGATTAAAACTGCATGAATATATAGACTAATATTTCAGCAATATTATTTTCTATACTGTAGAATATTGTTGTGAACTGAAAAATCTGAAGTGATAACTGCTTTGTATTACCAATTAAGTGTGATGATTAAAACTGAATGAATATATAACACTAAATTTTGGGGACCCATAAGTCTCTGTTGGGACCCATAGTTTTTTGAGCATGCGAGTCGCCGGGACCCATCACTTTTCACAGGTCAAATAAACTCTGAAAATGTTGCTTGAAACAAAGAATCACCCAAATAATACTGAATAGATTTTGCATGTGTTTTCATAATTATTGGAAATATTGCATGCAGTATTCGTCTCCAGAAGCAGGTTTTTATCGGTTATCGATTCCCATTGAGTGATTCCTGTAAACGGAAAGCCACAACAAATCTGTTTCCCCCACCCTTGTGACTGATTTTATAGTTTTTTAAATCCAGAAAATAAAAAAAATGCAACGCAGTCGCGCAACACGGAAGCAATTCATAGATCCGACAGCCCTCGTTCTCATCCAATCAGAACGCGAGGCAGACGACATCCGGTGGCTGTCGATTTAGGTCTGCCATTTTTGTATCATATGTGATCCGCACGCTTGTAAAGTGGCACCTTGTTCTGGGAGTAACTTTGTAACGTGAAACATTTGTAAGTAGAGTGTTTTGTATCAAAAATGCTTGAAAGAGTCTGGGGCACTTGTAACGTTGATCAGAGGTATACGGAATGATTGGTAGGGGTGAGGTTTGGCTCTTTTCCTCAGTCCAAAAACGAATTGTTTGAGATGGATAAAGGCATGCTGTCGCCCTCACCTTTAACTCAACGTGAAAAGGATTGATGGGAACCAGAACAAAGTTGTTTTGTTCTACAATGATTTAATTACAGACGCTGCCCTACTTCCGAACAAGATAAGTTCAATTCGATTGTAAGTTGCTTCAGTGCTATATTTTGTATGTTCAAGGTTTATATAAGTATGTTTAAGGCTTGTATAAGTAATCTGTATTGTTTTGTACTAAAACATAAACATTTCACAAAATAATACGCTCTATAAAGATAAATAAAGTTAAGAGTTAGGCTACTTTCTTCTCCAAAAAAAAGCGATCCAACGATTTTTTCAACCGCATCAAGCTTTCTTATTCCACCTTCATTTCAAAACGAAAAACTCGCCTCTTCTTTATACTTTACGTCAACCATATCAAATGGATGCACGAGATATTAAAGAATAGTATGGTATGTTTACGCACCAACTAGGAAAAGGAAGCTGATTTCTTCTTCGGGGTGGATGCTGGGTGACCTGTCACAGCGCCACACGCCGAGAGTGGCGGAACTAAGCATTACGGCACAGTCCTGTACTTCGAAAAAGGTGCACACGATACAAAATCTAACTTACGGCAATGTCCGGATATTTTTCGACATCCCGAAAAAAATGTTTGTAAGTAGGGGGAAAATCTGTAAATTGAAGTTCAGTTAGTTGTCAGGGAGAGTGGTACTTGTGGTCTCTGGCAATCCGGAAATTACACCACTTATTTTATAAATTCGATATCTTGAATATCCTTTATACACCATAATCTCTCATAAATCTGAATCAATTTCTATGTGTAATTGGTACGGGGCTTCTGACTTCCTCATAGATCGCCAACATTTTGCATCCAACCTAACAAGGTTAGTGTTTTTGGACCCCTTTGGACCTTAGTGCTGCTTCTGACACTGTGGACCATAATATCTTACTAGAACGGTTGGAAAAATGGATCGGTCTCTCAGGACCCGGCAGATACTAACTCTCAGATAGGACGCACTGTGTTAAATATGGTGAAATGACATCTGAGCCCATTAGTGTTACCTGTGGTGTTCCGCAGGGTTCAGTACTTGGCCCCCTTCTTTTCAGCATTTACATGCTTCCATTAGGTGATATTATTCGCAAGTATGATATCAGTTTTCATTGCTACGCAGATGACACTCAACTATATCTTCCGATGGAGGAATCTGCCACACTAAACTGTGGAAATTTGGAAGCCTGCCTCACTGAGATAAAAGAATGGATGTCACTCAACTTCTTGCGCCTTAACACTGAAAAGACCGAACAGCGTTTTTACATCTTCGCAACATTGCTAAAATTCGCCTTATGCTGTCTCCGTCGGATGCGGAGATTATAATTCACGCGTTTGTTACTTCCCGTCTCGATGACTGTAATGCACTACTCTCCGGTCTCCCGAAGTCCAAAATCAAGAGCCTTCAGCTGGTACAAAATGCTGCAGTGAGGCTTTTAACTTAGACAAGAATGTTTGATCACATGACCCCGATTTTAGCTAACCTGCATTGCGTCCCTCTTAGCTTAAGATGTGATTTTAAGGTTCTGTTGGTAGTATACAAAATCATGCATGGACTTGCTCCCTTATATCTTTCAGATTTCATGTCCCCCTATGTCCCGGTCCGGAGCCTTCGCTCCGAAAACACTGGTCTACTAGTGATCCCAAGAGCCAAGAAGAAATCCGCAGATTCGAGAGAGTTCTCCATCTGGCCCCCGGTACTGAGTGCTCTTCCCCCCGAGATTCGATCTGCAACCTCAGTGGAACTGTTTAAAGCAGGGGTGTCAAACTCATTTTAACTCGGGGGCCACATGATAGAACCAAAATTCTGTCGGGGGCCGGACTAGTAGATTAAAGAGAAAGAAAAAGAGATAAAGAAATAAGAGAAAGAGGGAGCGAAAAGGAGAGAGGGCGGGACAAAGAAAGAAAAAGAGAGAGAGGGAGAGAGCATGAGAAACAAAAGATAAAAGTCGTGAGAGAGAGGGGAATAGAAAGGGAGAGAAAGAAAAAAATCCAAAGAGAAATAGAAAGACAGAAGGAGAGAAAAGAGAAAAGAAAGTGCTAAGGGTAGGAAGAGAGAAAGAGAAAAGAGAGAAAAGGAAAAAAGGAAGTTAGAGCAAAAGAGGTTCAAAGACACAGAGAGAGAAAGAGACAAAGAGCAACAAAGGAAGAGGAAAAGAGAGACACAGAGAGTGAAAGACACAGAGACAGAGTAGGAGAAAAGGGGTGGAAAAGAAAGAGAGAGAGAGAGAGAGAGAGAGAGAGAGAGAGAGAGAGAGAGAGAGAGAGAGAGAGAGAGAGGGAGAGAGAGAGAGATAGAGATGGACAAATAATTGATATTCAGGGAGCAACTTGTTCACTGCCATTGATGATAGATAGATAGATAGATAGAGAGAGAGAGAGAGAGAGAGAGAGAGAGAGAGAGAGAGAGAGAGAGAGAGAGAGAGAGAGAGAGAGAGAGAGAGAGAGAGAGAGAGAGAGAGAGAGAGAGAGAGAGAGAGAGAGAGAGAGAGACAAATAATTGATATTCAGGGAGCAACTTGTTCACTGCCATTGATGATAGATAGATAGATAGATAGATATAGATAGATAGTAGATAGATAGATAGATAGAGAGAGAGAGAGAGAGAGAGAGAGAGAGAGAGAGAGAGAGAGAGAGAGAGAGAGAGACAAATAATTGATATTCAGGGAGCAACTTGTTCACTGCCATTGATGATAGATAGATAGATAGATAGATAGATAGATAGATAGATAGAGAGATGGATAGAGAGATGGATAGAGAGAGATTCGATAGAAAGATAGATAGATAGATAGATAGATAGATAGAGAGAGAGAGAGAGGGGGGGGGGGAAATACAAGTACAGAGGCACCTGGCTTTGGCAACATCAAGTGGACATATTTCAACCTGCAACTTGTTTTTCTCTTGCGCTTCTCTGAGGGTTGTCTCGCGGGCCGGATTCAATCCCTTAGCGGGCCTGATGTGGCCCGGGGGCCGCCTGTTTGACACCTGTGGTTTAAAGCTAGGCTTAAAACACACTTCTACTCTATAGCATATGAATAACCTATATTTCATGTTGACAATATAAGGGGATGGTGTCATAATAGTCTGTAGTTTGCAATAGTCTTTGATCTGTGCAGCCCTTTGAGACTCTTTGTGATTAAGGGCGTCCCAAATAAACATGACTTGACAAACGTGACTTGATGCCATGAATATAACCATGTATACCGACTTTTGAGATAAGTTTGCATAATAAGGAAGAAATGATACAGCCATGCTATCAAGAATAGCCACTAAAAAGTCACTCTCTGTTGTTTCAGCCGCTCTATTTGCTCCCCGTGTGATACGTGGATACCGTAACTATGGTGGGCGTGGCTTAGCGCTCTCTGTCGGATCTATGAATTGAACGAGCTCTGGCGGAGGCAAAAATAAACACGGCAGCACCTGCTCTTTGACACGCGTGGACACAAAGCAATCAATGTACGGCTGAATGTCGCGGCAGGCGACAAATATCTGCCGGTGTTGTGCCCTTTTCCGACTCCTCTGCAGATTCCTCCCCCCCTCGCGTGAACGCGCATTCTGCTATTCTGCTGCGCTTCCAACAAAAGCGATCCTATTCTATATAAAACGCTTATTAAAACAATAAAGCGAGCTAATTATAACAATTGGGAGATCCTAGTCTATATAACGCGTTTATTTAAACAATAAAGCGCGATATAACGCGTTTATTTAAACAATAAAGCGCGAAGCGCGATCGTATTCTACAAATTGCGTTTGTTAACGCGGATGCAAAAGTCACCAATGTCAATGTACGCTTCCGACAAAAGCGATCGTATTCTGTATAATACGCTTTTTAAAAAAATAAAGTGAGCTAATTATAACAATTGGGAGATCCTAGTCTATATAATGCGTTTATTTAAACAATAAAGTACGATCGTATTCTACAAAATGCGTTTGTTAACGCGGATAAAAAAATCACCAACGTCAATGTACGCTATGATTTCCGCAATCACAACTAATCGTACACAAATAATATTTATTTGATTTACTATAATATCCGTATGTAATGTCTTTTTCATTGTGAATGAAACCCTGGTTGCATTGGATCCCGCGGTGTAAACAAATTGTTGTTGTTTTATTTTTCATTTAAAATCGGACTTCCCTGTCTATACTGTTTGGAAAATAAGACACGCTTTAAACCTTATTATGCTCTTTGGTTTTGGGATCCAACTACAGAGGAATACCTCCACTTTGTGATGTGTTACTGATTAGGTGTTCGACAAATCTAGTTTGTTTTTTATTACTACTATTAATAATAATAATAATAGAAATATTATGAAAAACGTCTGAAAGTTTTCAAATTCACTGTGCTGACATATTGATGCCACAGAAGGTTACTCTAGAAGTTACAAGTCTGTATCTCCAACAGAGTCTGTTTTAGCAGGGGGGGGGAGGATTTGGGCTGGCAAAATCCTCCCCCCTCCCTGCTATCCCCTGAATAAAAACTCCAAACGACCCCAAATTCACTGTGCTGACTTATTATTGCCACAGAAGGTTACTCTACAAGTTACAAGTCTGTATCTCCAACAGAGTCTGTTTTAGCAGGGGGGGGAGGATTTGGGCAGGCAAAATGCTCCTCCCCCCCCTGCTAACTCCTGAATAAAAACTCCAAACGACCCCAAATTCACTGTGCTGACTTATTAATGCCACAGAAGGTTACTCTACAAGTTACAAGTCTGTATCTCCAACAGAGTCTGTTTTAGCAGGGGGGGGAGGATTTGGGCAGGCAAAATGCTCCTCCCCCCCCTGCTAACTCCTGAATAAAAACTCCAAACGACCCCAAATTCACTGTGCTGACTTATTAATGCCACAGAAGGTTACTCTACAAGTTACAAGTCTGTATCCCCAACAGAGTCTGTTTTAGCAGGGGGGGAGGATTTTGCCAGCCCAAATCCTCCCCCCCCCCTGTTATCTCCTGAATAAAAACTCCAAACGACCCCAAATTCACTGTGCTGACTTATTAATGCCAAAGAAGGTTACTCTAGAAGTTATAAGTCTATATCTCCAACAGATTCTGTTTTATTAGGGGGAAGGAGATTTTTTTTCCTGCCCAAATCCTCCCCCCCACTGTTAACTCCTGAATAAAAACTCCAAATGACCTCAAATTCACTGTGCAGACTTATTAATGCCAAAGAAGGTTACTCTACAAGTTACAAGTCTGTATCCCCAACAGAGTCTGTTTTAGCAGGGGGGGAGGATTTGGGCTGGCAAAATCCTCCCCCCCCCCCCTGTTATCTCCTGAATAAAAACTCCAAATGACCCCAAATTCACTGTGCTGACTCAATAAAGGCACAAAAGGTGACTCTAGAAGTTATGAGTCTATATCTCCAACAGATTCTGTTTTATTAGGGGGAAGGAGATTTTTTTTTCCTGCCCAAATCCTCCCCCCCACTGTTAACTCCAGAATAAAAACTCCAAATGACCTCAAATTCACTGTGCTGCCTTATTAATGCCACAAAGGGTTACTCTAGAAGTTACAAGTCTGTATCTCCAACAGATTCTGTTTTATTAGGGGGAAGGAGATTTTTTTTTCCTGCCCAAATCCTCCCCCCCACTGTTAACTCCAGAATAAAAACTCCAAATGACCTCAAATTCACTGTGCAGACTTATTAATGCCAAAGAAGGTTACTCTAGAAGTTACAAGTCTGTAACTCCAACAGAGTCTGTTTAGGGGGGGGGGAGGATTTGGGCAGGCAAAATCCTCCCCCCCTGCTAACTCCTGAATAAAAACTCAAAATGACCTCAAATTCACTGTGCAGACTTATTAATGCCACAGAAGGTTACTCTAGAAGTTACAAGTCTGTAACTCCAACAGAGTCTGTTTTAGCAGGGGGGGGGGGGGATTTGGGCAGGCAAAATCCTCCCCCCTGCTAACTCCTGAATAAAAACTCCAAACGACCCCAAATTCACTGTGCTGACTTATTAATGCCACAGAAGGTTACTCTACAAGTTACAAGTCTGTATCCCCAACAGAGTCTGTTTTAGCAGGGGGGGAGGATTTGGGCAGGCAAAATCCTCCCCCCTGCTAACTCCTGAATAAAAACTCCAAATGACCCCAAATTCACTGTGCTGACTCAATAAAGACACAAAAGGTTACTCTAGAAGTTATAAGTCTATATCTCCAACAGATTCTGTTTTATTAGGGGGAAGGAGATTTTTTTTCCTGCCCAAATCCTCCCCCCCACTGTTAACTCCTGAATAAAAACTCCAAATGACCCCAAATTCACTGTGCAGATTTATTAATGCCAAAAAAAGGTTACTCTAGAAGTTACAAGTCTGTATCTCCAACAGAGTCTGTTTTAGCAGGGGGGGGGGGGGGATTTGGGCAGGCAAAAAGCCTGCCCAAATCCTCCCCCCCTGCTAACTCCTGAATAAAAACTCCAAATGACCCCAAATTCACTGTGCTGACTCAATAAAGACAGAAAAGGTTACTCTAGAAGTTATAAGTCTATATTACCAACAGATTCTGTTTTATTAGGGGGAAGGAGATTTTTTTTCCTGCCCAAATCCTCCCCCCCACCTGCTAAAACAGACTCTGTTGGAGATACAGACTTGTAACTTCTAGAGTAACCCTTTGTGGCATTAATAAGGCAGCACAGTGAATTTGAGGTCATTTTGAGTTTTTATTCAGGAGTTAGCAGGGGGGGAGGATTTTGCCTGCCCAAATCCCCCCCCCCCCCTGCTAAAACAGACTCTGTTGGAGTTACAGACTTGTAACTTCTAGAGTAACCTTCTTTGGCATTAATAAGTCTGCACAGTGAATTTGAGGTCATTTGGAGTTTTTATTCTGGAGTTAACAGTGGGGGGGAGGATTTGGGCAGGAAAAAAAAATCTCCTTCCCCCTAATAAAACAGAATCTGTTGGAGATATAGACTCATAACTTCTAGAGTCACCTTTTGTGCCTTTATTGAGTCAGCACAGTGAATTTGGGGTCATTTGGAGTTTTTATTCAGGAGATAACAGGGGGGGGGAGGATTTTGCCAGCCCAAATCCTCCCCCCCTGCTAAAACAGACTCTGTTGGGGATACAGACTTGTAACTTGTAGAGTAACCTTCTGTGGCATTAATAAGTCAGCACAGTGAATTTGGGGTCGTTTGGAGTTTTTATTCAGGAGTTAGCAGGGGGGGGAGGAGCATTTTGCCTGCCCAAATCCTCCCCCCCCTGCTAAAACAGACTCTGTTGGAGATACAGACTTGTAACTTGTAGAGTAACCTTCTGTGGCATTAATAAGTCAGCACAGTGAATTTGGGGTCGTTTGGAGTTTTTATTCAGGAGTTAGCAGGGGGGGGAGGAGCATTTTGCCTGCCCAAATCCTCCCCCCCCTGCTAAAACAGACTCTGTTGGAGATACAGACTTGTAACTTGTAGAGTAACCTTCTGTGGCAATAATAAGTCAGCACAGTGAATTTGGGGTCGTTTGGAGTTTTTATTCAGGGGATAGCAGGGAGGGGGGAGGATTTTGCCAGCCCAAATCCTCCCCCCCCCTGCTAAAACAGACTCTGTTGGAGATACAGACTTGTAACTTCTAGAGTAACCTTCTGTGGCATCAATATGTCAGCACAGTGAATTTGAAAACTTTCAGACGTTTTTCATAATATTTCTATTATTATTATTATTAATAGTAGTAATAAAAAACAAACTAGATTTGTCGAACACCTAATCAGTAACACATCACAAAGTGGAGGTATTCCTCTGTAGTTGGATCCCAAAACCAAAGAGCATAATAAGGTTTAAAGCGTGTCTTATTTTCCAAACAGTATAGACAGGGAAGTCCGATTTTAAATGAAAAATAAAACAACAACAATTTGTTTACACCGCGGGATCCAATGCAACCAGGGTTTCATTCACAATGAAAAAGACATTACATACGGATATTATAGTAAATCAAATAAATATTATTTGTGTACGATTAGTTGTGATTGCGGAAATCATAGCGTACATTGACGTTGGTGATTTTTTTATCCGCGTTAACAAACGCATTTTGTAGAATACGATCGTACTTTATTGTTTAAATAAACGCATTATATAGACTAGGATCTCCCAATTGTTATAATTAGCTCACTTTATTTTTTTAAAAAGCGTATTATACAGAATACGATCGCTTTTGTCGGAAGCGTACATTGACATTGGTGACTTTTGCATCCGCGTTAACAAACGCAATTTGTAGAATACGATCGCGCTTCGCGCTTTATTGTTTAAATAAACGCGTTATATCGCGCTTTATTGTTTAAATAAACGCGTTATATAGACTAGGATCTCCCAATTGTTATAATTAGCTCGCTTTATTGTTTTAATAAGCGTTTTATATAGAATAGGATCGCTTTTGTTGGAAGCGCAGCAGAATAGCAGAATGCGCGTTCACGCGAGGGGGGGAGGAATCTGCAGAGGAGTCGGAAAAGGGCACAACACCGGCAGCTGCATAACTGCCGCTCGCCGAGTCTTTTGTATTGCCGTCGTGCTGCCGTGCGGGAACAACCTCGGATCAATGCGCTAATTAGCTGTACAGGAAATGTACTTCTGTGCTACGGTAGATTTCTAGCGTCCCTTGACCGGAATCTCTCGAGATATTATATGATGGAAACGTCGTACAATGTGTACCTAGATGTGTTGAAAATAGGTTTTAGATAAAGTGGCTGAAAAAAAGCGGTCCAACCATTTTCTCAACCGCATCAAGCTTTCTTATTACACTTTTATTTCAAAAGAAACGGCTCACCTCTTCTATATACTATAATGGAAATGACGTAAAATGTGTCCCTAGAAGTGTTGAAAATAGGTTTTAGATACAGTGATACCAGATTTTTGATCTTCGAACTAAAAATCGTAACTTACTTTTAAAAGATGAGCTTCAAGTGTTAGGCTACTTCCTCCTCTGTGATCAAAAGTGGCTGAAAAAAAGCAGTCCAACCATTTTCTCAACCGCATCAAGCTTTTTTATTACACTTTTATTTCAAAAGAAACGGCTCACCTCTTCTATATACTATAATGGAAATGACGTAAAATGTGTCCCTAGAAGTGTTGAAAATAGGTTTTAGATACAGTGATACATGATTTTTGATGTTCAAACTAAAAATCGGAAGTTACTTTTAGAAGATGAGCTTCAAGTGTTAGGCTACTTCCTCCTCTGTGATCAAAAGTGGCTGAAAAAAAGCGGTCCAACCATTTTCTCAACCGCATCAAGCTTTCTTAATCCACTTTAATTTCAAAAGAAACGGCTCGCCTCTTATATATACTATAATGGAAACGACGTACAATATGTCCCTGGATGTGTTAAAAATAGTTTTTAGGTAGAGTGGCTGAAAAAAAGCGGTCCAACCATTTTCTCAACCGCATCAAGCTTTCTTATTCCACTTTAATTTCAAAAGAAACGGCTCGCCTCTTCTATATACTATAATGGAGACGACGTACGATGTGTCCCTAGAAGTGTTTAAAATAGGTTTTAGATACATGATTTTTGATGTTCGAACTAAATATCGGAACTTACTTTTGGAATATGAGCTTCAAGTGTTAGGCTACTTCCTCCTCTGTGATCAAAAGTGGCTGAAAAAAAGCGGTCCAACCATTTTCTCAACCGCATCAAGCTTTCTTATTCCACTCTTATTTCAAAAGAATCGGCTCGCCTCTTCTATATACTATAATGGAATCGTCGTACAATGTGTCCCTACAAGTGTTGAAAACAGGTTTTAGATACAGTGATACATGATTTTTGATGTTCAAACTAAAAATCGGAAGTTACTTTTAGAAGATGAGCTTCAAGTGTTAGGTTACTTCCTCCTCTGTGATAAAAAGTGGCTGAAAAAAAGCGGTCCAACAATTTTCTCAACCGCATCAAGCTTTCTTATTACACTTTTATTTCAAAAGAAACGGCTCACCTCTTCTATATACTATAATGGAGACGACGTACGATGTGTCCCTAGAAGTGTTTAAAATAGGTTTTAGATACAGTGATACATGATTTTTGATGTTCGAACTAAAAATCGGAAGTTAATTTTAAAAAATGAGCTTCAAGTGTTAGGCTACTTCCTCCTCTGTGATCAAAAGTGGCTGAAAAAAAGCGGTCCAACCATTTTCTCAACCGCATCAAGCTTTCTTATTCCACTTTAATTTCAAAAGAAACGGCTCGCCTCTTCTATATACTATAATGGAGACGACATACGATGTGTCCCTAGAAGTGTTTAAAATAGGTTTTAGATACATGATTTTTGATGTTCAAACTAAAAATCGGAAGTTACTTTTAGAAGATGAGCTTCAAGTGTTAGGTTACTTCCTCCTCTGTGATAAAAAGTGGCTGAAAAAAAGCGGTCCAACCATTTTCTCAACCGCATCAAGCTTTCTTATTCCACTTTCATTTCAAAAGAAACGGTTGCCTCTTCTATATACTATAATGGAAACGTCGTACAATATGTCCCTAGATGTGTTGAAAATAGGTTTTAAATACAGTGATATATAATTTTTGATCTTCGAACTAAAAATCGGAACTTGACCAAACCCGAATACAACCGACCGGGTATAATAAGCTTCACTTTAGAACACATGTGACAAACTTAGGGCCTGCCACATCACTTTTGGTAGCCCGCAGGACAATGCTGGGAGGAACACAAGAGAAAAATGAGCTAGATCTGTCATGATTCCTGATTCGGGGCACCGGCGAATGCCCCGTTGGCGCCAACAGCCCTGTTCGCTGATTGGTTCCCTGTCCCTTTTTAAACCCCCAGCTTCCAAGAGGAAGCTGTCAGACCGTCCTGCGAACCTATGCTTTTAGCTAGGCAAGCTCTGTACCTTCTGACAATCTCCTTCTCTGTATTCTCCTGCCTGATACCTGTTGCCGACCTGTTCCTGGACCCGTTTCTGCCCTGCTCTTCTGTCCCGGCCATCGACCTGTTTTCTCGCTGTCTCTGACTACCCTCGCTACCCACTTCCTCCCTGATACCTGTTGCCGACCTGTTTCTGGACCCGTTTCTGCTTTTGCTCCCCCGTCCTGGCCATCGACCTGTTTTGCCCTGTTTCCTGCCTGATACCTGTTGCCGACCTGTTTCTGGACCCGTTTCTGCTTTTGCTCCCCCATCCTGGCCATCGACCTGTTTTACCCTGTTGCCTGCCTGATACTTGTCGCCGACCTTTTTTCTGGACTCGTTACCGCCCTTGCTCCCCTGTTCCGGCTGTCGACCAGTTTTCTCGCTGTCTACGACTTCCCTCGCTCGACACGGAAGTGCCACTTCCGTGTTCCTACCATCTGCTACCCGTGACCGACGATCATCGGATCGTGGAAGCAATGACCTGCTCTCTTTCTCAATAAATCTGAGTAAAAACGAACGCTTTTGGGTCCTGTCTCTGTTTCTGGCTTGTAACAAGATCCTGTCCAACAATGACTTGCAATCGGAAATATTTCCAAAGCTAAAGCTAAGCGCCCCTGGCAAAGCACCCACTGTAGCTGTATTTACTGACCGGCATTAATCAATCAGAAAACACTGAGGAAACTCACGCCGATGTTATTTTATTGGGCTGCAACAACTAATCAATACAATCGATATGAATCGATAATTAAAAACGTTCGCGACTAATTACATTATTCATCGTCTTGTTGAGCGCATTATGAGCCACTAAGCGGGGAGCTTGTTCATAAGTTCTATGGTTGTAGTACCATTTTGGCCCAGCAGAGGGCGCCTAGAAACCGTTTTTATAAAAGTATCTGACATTTTTTTGTTTAACATTGCATCATTAAAAAGAAAATTGGCACGAAACCATACAAAGTTAACAATCTTCGGGGGAACTGAAAGTGCTGCGGGAATACGGAGAAAATATTAAATGTAATCGTAAAATAGAGTAGAATGAAAAATAATAATGAAGACAAGTTTATCGCAACACAAAATCCGATTTCTCGATTAATAATAATAATAATAATAATTTCCTTTGTATTGCCATTCTTTGTAACAATGTACACAGAACGAAATGTCGATACACCTGACCCGTTGTAGCGAGCCGATGCAGCCGCAGCCAACAGAGGGCGCCGCCATTTTACCAATGTTATAAGTCTTAGGTATGACTAATCTAAAGAAAAATCGACAGATTCATTAATTACTCTTTATCACAATGAGTCAGCAACAAAATAATGTTACGTAACATGTTCGAAAAGGGGTAGTCAGAAGCAGATGCTTATTTTCACTACCCCTTTATCTTCCCTATTAAATACAATTTACAAATCCTCTTCCCTCTTGTGTCTAATATAACAAAATCTCATGGATATACTTATTACATAGGTCAGATATCAATAATGATAATAATTACAATAATCACATATTATACGCTAATCTTCGTAATACCCATCCTTCAACGTCATAATGCCACTGCGGCACCAATGATAATAACAACAATCAAAATACAAATAATATGTATAATAACAGTTATGATATAATAAAAGCAACAATAACAACAAAGTTACCTATAGTTTTAAACACAGTATTTTTCCAAATATCCTATTTTCTTCATCCCCGTCTTGTTAATTGTTCTACTCCACACACAGACACACACATACATTTCCTGGTGGTTCTCACCTTTGGGATTATGAATGTACTACAGCCCCTCAAGTTATAATTTCCCACTTTCCGAATGAATAGTTGTTGGATGTTTTCTGGCACCATGTTTTTGTTGACTTTAAATTACAGTTGTGAAGTGAAAATTTTTATTAAATCATCCAATTTTAATATTTTGGACTGCAGGAATAAAATATTAGCTGGGTTGGGTAGGGTTAAGTTAACTGGACAGTAGCTCAGGAGGTCCGAGTTCGAATCCCGGCTTGTCCGTGTTACATGTCGAAGTGTCCTTGGGTATGACACTGAACCCCTAATACCCCCAATAAGCAGGTTAGCATCTTACATGGCTGCAATACGCAATGCCGCTATTGGGAAATGTGAAGCACACTGTAAAGCGCTTTGGGAAGTCATTGACTTGAAAAGCGCTATATAAATGTAAATCGTTGCACGGCGGCGCAGTGGTTAGCACTTGTGCGGCACAGTTCATGTCATGGGAACCTGTCGTGGGTTCAAATCCAGCTGCAAACTTCCTGTGCGGAGTTTGTATGTTCTCCCCGTGCTTGCGTGGGTTACCCCCGGGCACTCCGGTTTCCTCCCACATTCCAAAAACATGCATGTCAGGTGAATTGGCCGGTCCAAATTGTCCCTAGGTGTGAATGAGCGAGTGAGAAGTCTGTCCCCGTGTGCCCTGCGATTGGCCGGCAACCAGTTCAGGGTGTCCCCTGCCCACTGCCCGGAGATGGCTGGGATGGGCTCCAGCCCCCCCGCGACCCTAATGAGGATAAGCGGTACGGCTGATGAGATGAGATGAGACTTTTGGATTACTTCAATACCAAATATGCTCAAAAAAGACAAAAAAAAAGCGAAATATGAAAATGATGACTCACAACACGTGGTAAGCTTTCTCTCCTGGCTTTGATCTCTTTGATCTCCGGCAAAACGAACATAAAATGCGACAGAAACAAAATGAAAATAAATCCAAACAGCTTGCCGACGTCATTTTTGTCGTTCCATGTATTCCGTTACTCCCCAAAATTGAGTCATTTTATTCCTATTTAGTTTCTTTTGTCTTTTATTAGCATATTTGGTATCGGAGTAATCCAAAAGTAATTGAAAGTAATCCAGTTAAAGTAACCCTACCCAACCCTGGCCACTAGTCACCAAACATCACTGCGGCACCAATGATAATAACAACAACAGCAATAAGATTAATAATAAGTTATGATATAATAATAGCAGTGCCCTGGGATTGGTTGGCAACCAGTTCAGGGTGTCCCCTGTCCACTGCCTGGAGATGGCTGGGATGGGCTCCAGCCCCCCCCCCCCCGCGACCCTAATGAGGATAAGCGGTACGGCTAATGAGATGAGATGAGATAATAATAGCAACAATAACAACAAAGTTAACCATAGTTTTAAACGCAATATTTCCAATCTCACTCATATCCCATTTTCTTCATCCCTGTATTTCCTCAGTAATGTTTTTTTGTATTTAAATTTGAACAAGTGAATAGTTGGACATTGTTTGATCTTCATCTCTCAACCGTACCGCTTATCCTCATTAGGGTCGCGGGGGGGCTGGAGCCCATCCCAGCCATCTCCGGGCAGTGGGCAGGGGACACCCTGAACTGGTTGCCAGCCAATCGCAGGGCACACAGGGACAGACAACTCATTCGCTCATTCACACCTAGGGACAATTTGGACCGGCCAATTCACCTGAAATGCATGTTTTTTGAACGTGGGAGGAAACCGGAGTGCCCGGAGGAAACCCACGCAAGCACGGGGAGAACATACAAACTCCGCAAAGGAAGTCTGGAGCTGGATTTGAACCCACGACAGGTTCCCATGACATGAACTGTGCCGCACAAGCGCTAACCACTGCGCCGCCGTGCTGCCCATTGTTTGATCTCGTTTTGTAAATTTTTCCAAAGTTTGACTCCACACACAGACACACACATCCTTTTCCTGGTGGTTCTCCCATTTGGGATTTTGAATTCACTACAGCCCCTCAAGTTATAATTTTGGGATATTTTCTGGCACTATGTTTTTTGTTGACCTTAAATAACAGTTGTGCAGTGAAAAATTCTACTAAATCATCCAATTTTAATAATTTGGACTGCAGGAATAAAATATGAGTATGATCCCGATATCCTACCCTGTGTATGGTTCTTATTGCACGTTGTAGTGGGGCTGTAGTGAACTTTTGTAATAATTGCCCCAGACTTCTGCAAAATATGTTAAATACGGCCGAACTAGAGAACAATATAATAAATACAATGAATTATAATAGTTAAAAACGAATTTAGCTTTATTAATTATTGAAATGCTTTTAGATATTTTAGTTTGTATGTGTCTGATGTGTGTTTTCCAGCTTAATTTATTGTCTATTGACCCCTAAAAATGTAACTTCCGATACAATATCTATTAATTAATTAATCATGAATTAAAAATCACCAAAAAATCATATACATAACTTATGTTCCCTGTAATTTTCCTTACGGGTCTGAGCGTTCACACAAAGTCGCTGAGCAACGCTTGAAACAACAGTGAGCAACAGCAATCCCTAGTGTGGCAACTAAATCATTATCATTTTCATTTGCTGAGTTTCCGGCAATGCAAAATGATTTTTCACTTTTGAACGAATTGACTCATGTACGATTGCAAAGGTTGCAGGGCCTACGTTGTTTGTTCTTTTTTTTATTTCCTGACATATTTTGTCGCATAATATTAACATTTTTGGGGGGCTTATTTAGTCGGTTGTAAGATACAGAACTGTACTTAATCACATTTTTTAGTGGAA
>NC_142349.1:65711449-65753949 GCF_059441175.1 Urocampus carinirostris | reverse complement strand
TATACCTTTATTGTCCTAGTTACAAAATGGGTTGAACATATTGTGACAACGAAATTGGACGTGGCACTCCAGGTTCACATTTAACAGTGAGGATAAAAGAAAAACAAGAAGATAAAGGAACAAAGAAGATAAGGCTATAATTTACACAATATTTAGAATAGAATAGAATAGAATAGAATAGACTTTTATTGTCATTGTTATAAAATGGGTTGAGCATATTGTGACAACGAATTTGGACGTGGCACTCCAGTTTCACATTTAACAGTGAGGATAAAAGAAAACAAGAAGATAAAGGAACAAAGAAGATAAGGTTATAGTTTACACAATATTTAGAAGAGAATAGAATAGAATAGAATATACCTTTATTGTCCTAGTTACAAAATGGGTTGAACATATTGTGACAACGAAATTGGACGTGGCACTCCAGTTTCACATTTAACAGTAAGGATAAAAGAAAATAAAGAAGATAAAGGAACTAAGAAGATAAATGTTATAATTTACACAATGTTTAGAATAGAATAGAACAGAATAGAATATACCTTTATTGTCATTGTTACAAAATGGGTTTACCATATTGTGACAACGAAATTGGACGTGGCACTCCAGGTTCACATTTAACAGTGAGGATAAAAGAAAAACAAGAAGACAAAGGAACAAAGAAGATAAAGGTAGTAATTTACACAATATTTACACGTTGGATCTTCTCAAATTTTTGCAAAGCTGGGTATTAGCCAAATTTTTGGACTCAAAAGTACTGATATTTCAGAATAATATGACTCAAGTAGAGGCTGAATGTAGTCTTCCAAAGAAATACATTCCTAAAAGTGAAAAACTGTGAGGCTACAGCTATATACACTGCGCATACTGTACAGTAGAATAGAAAACAAGTTCCTAAGTCTGCTCACAACTGCCATTTGGTGGTTGTTTGGGTCAGGTATCAATAAAATAAACGAGGTTTCTGACAAAATAAATGCATATCCGGTATCGATCCTGTCTGTCTGGTATTCTGCCCGTGCATCCTGTATTTGGTATCGATCCCATCTGTCCCGTCCTGTACAGTATCTTGCTCGTGCATCCTATATCCGGTATTGATCCTGTCTGTCCAGTATTCAGTATCCGGTATCGATCCCGTCCGGTATCTTGCTCGTGCATCCTGTATCCGGTATCGATCCTGTCTGTCCAGTATTCAGTATCCGGTATCGATCCCGTCCGGTATCTTGCTCGTGCATTCTGTATCCGGTATCGATCCTGTCTATCCCGCCCTGTCCGGTATCTTGCTCGTGCATCCTATATCCGGTATCGATCCCGTCTGTGCGGTATTCAGTATCCTGTATCGATCCCGTCCGGTATCTTGCTCGTGCATCCTATATCCAGTATTGATCCTGTCTGTCCAGTATTCAGTATCCGGTATCGATCCCGTCCGGTATCTTGCTCGTGTATCCTGTATCTGGTATCGATCCCGTCTATCCCGGCCTGTCCGGTATCCTGCTCGTGCATCCTATATCCGGTATCGTTCCTGTCTGTCCAGTATTCAGTATCCGGTATCAATCCCGTCCGGTATCTTGCTCGTGCAACCTATATCCGGTATTGATCCTGTCTGTCCAGTATTCAGTATCCGGTATCGATCCCGTCCGGTATCTTGCTCGTGCATCCTATATCCGGTATCGATCCTGTCTGTCCAGTATTCAGTATCCGGTATCGATCCCGTCCGGTATCTTGCTCGTGCATCCTGTATCCGGTATCGATCCTGTCTGTCCAGTATTCAGTATCCGGTATCGATCCCGTCCGGTATCTTGCTCGTGCATCCTGTATCCGGTATCGATCCTGTCTGTCCAGTATTCAGTATCCGGTATCGATCCCGTCCGGTATCTTGCTCGTGCATCCTGTATCCGGTATCGATCCTGTCTATCCCGCCCTGTCCGGTATCTTGCTCGTGCATCCTATATCCGGTATCGATCCCGTCTGTGCGGTATTCAGTATCCTGTATCGATCCCGTCCGGTATCTTGCTCGTGCATCCTATATCCAGTATTGATCCTGTCTGTCCAGTATTCAGTATCTGATATCGATCCCGTCCGGTATCTTGCTCGTGTATCCTGTATCTGGTATCGATCCCGTCTATCCCGTCCTGTCCGGTATCCTGCTCGTGCATCCTATATCCGGTATCGTTCCTGTCTGTCCAGTATTCAGTATCCGGTATCAATCCCGTCCGGTATCTTGCTCGTGCAGCCTATATCCGGTATTGATCCTGTCTGTCCAGTATTCAGTATCCGGTATCGATCCCGTCCGGTATCTTGCTCGTGCATCCTGTATCCGGTATCGATCCCATATGTCCCGTCCTGTACGGTATCTTGCTCATGCATCCTATATCCGGTATCGATCCCGTCTATGCGACATTCAGTATCCTGTATCAATCCTGTCGGGTATCTTGCTCGTGCATCCTGCATCCGTTATCGATCCCATATGTCCCGTCCTGTCCGGTATCTTGCTCGTGCATTCTGTATCCGGTATCGATCCCTTCTGTCCGGTATTCCCCTCATGTATTCAATATCCGGTATCGATCCCGTCTGTCCCGTCCTGTCCAATATCTTGCTCATGCTTCCTGTATCTGGCATCGATCCCGTCTGTCCCGTCCTGTCCAGTATCTTGCTCATGCTTTCTGTATCTGGCATCGATCCCGTCTGTCCCGTCCTGTCCAGTATCTGCTCGTCTGTCCTGTATCTGGTATCGGTCTCGTCTGCCCCTGACTTCCTGTTTTCCCGCGCCTGACTTCTCTCTCTCACTTCTTCTGACCAGCGATCGCCGAATCACTGGCGTTTGTGTTCCCGTTTCCATAAAATAGAGCTTGCTGTGAAACCGTTACGCATTTCGGTCTCCCGTCTGTTCGGGTTCTGACAGAATACTCCAAAAAAAAGTACAAAAATACTACAGTAACACTACAAAAAACGACACACATACTAAAAAACTACAGTAATACTTCAAAACTAAACTGGGACCTAATATATACTATTTTTCTCTAATTGTTTCCAAAACCAATTTAATGCAATTAAGAATAGAAGAATAGAATAGAATATACCTTTATTGTCATTGTTACAACATGGGATATATTGTGACAACGAAATTGGACGTGGCACTCCAGGTCCACATTTTACAGTGAGGATAAAGAAAACAAAGAGATAAAGGAACAAAGATGTTTTAACTGTCTTTGTTGTATAGGCTTTGTTTTCCTCCGGAGGAGGGGTGTATGAGGGGGTGAGGGACAGACAGAGATGGGCGGATCCAACTAGATTTTTGATCTTACTGTACACACGGTCCAGTGTTATTCCTAATTGTAATAAAGTATAGGGGGTCCCAAATCTCATTTTGCTTAGGGCCCTACATAGTCTTGGGACGTTCCTGGCGAGAACAGTAAAAAAAAATCCAGATTTTGATTCCCTTTAGTGGACCGGTAGACAATCCATTACATTTTGGAGTGGCTCCAGAACGTTGTTATCGTTAGCAAAAATGACCGTACTCAGATACTAATTCACTTACTTCGTTCCAATTTGGTGTCGCTCCAGTTCAAACTGCCGATTCGGGACATTTAAACGCGCTAATTTCTAAGATTTTGATCCGTTTTAGTGATCAAATGTTAGCAAAAGCATTATAAACTTCTCTGTGTTTATTACTCAGTTATGACAGTGTTATTACAGCTGACGTGACACATTTGTGCAATAAGCGGAGGTGGGTAGAGTAGCCCGAGATTGGACTCGAGTAAAAGTACTGTTACTTCAGATTCCTATTACTTAAGTAAAAGTATAGAGATTTCAAAATACTCCTAGAAGCACAACAATCCCTTACTCAAGTAAATGTAAAGGTGTAAATCTACTCCCTAACTACCTGCTTGTGATAAAAAGGCAAAGCGAATATGAAGTATATCCTGTATTTTGTGTAATATTTTTTTAAAAATGTACTTGAATTCGGTTCAATATAGATTCGAATTATTTAATCCGATTTTTGTATTTAATCAATAAATATTTTGAATTTTTTGTAAGAATTTACTTAAATTTGGTTAATGTTTTAAATGGTTAATTCAGATGGCTAGGCTTTAGAAAGAGTTGGTAAAAATAACCCAATTTTTTTCATTTCCTGGGTTGAATTGAAAAAAAAATGTGGTTTTAAGAAAAAATAACCAAGCTGTCCTCCCAAAGTCGGACATTTTTATTAAAAAAAAAACCAACTTGAAAGTTGAATTAAATTTAAGCATTGGATCGGTCAATTTTGGATTTTGGGTTTGATTCTAAGAGCTGAGGTGACCAAAGTGACCGAAAAGCAAAAAAATTCTACTCGTTTTTATGTGCGGCCTTTGCATTGAAAGAAAAAAGGAAAAAATAGGGAAAAGAAATAAAAAGAGGGGGAAAAAAGAAGAAAAACAGGGGGAAAATGGGATGGTTAAGAAAGAAGGGACGAGGTAAAAAGAAAGAAAAAAAGGAAAAAGAGAAAGGAAGAACTAAAATAAGAATGAGGAAAGACAAAAAACAAAAAAAAAAGGGGAAGAAAGTGAAAAAGAAATAGGGGAAAATGAGAGGAGGGGAAGCAAAAAAGTGGGCAGGGGAAAAAAGAAAAAGGCATAAAAAGAAAAGAAAATGAGTAAAAAAGAAGAGAAAATAGTAGAAATAAATTAAGGAAAAAAGAAGAGAAAGGGAGGGAAATAGAAAAAATAAGGGGAAAACAAGAGAAAAAGCTGAAGTGAGCCGTTTCTTTAAAATTTTATCACAGAATATTCTGGGCACGAATGACCTACAAGAAAACAGCTTCAGGATACGCCGGTGTAAATTATTTGGACTATTATAAAAAAAACAAAATAAAGGCTGGAAATTTTAAAAATCAGTTTAAAGGATTTTATACATTTGACTATAAAGGATTTTATACGATTGACTCAGTTTAATGCAATAAAGCTGTTGGAAATGCATAATATATTGTCTAGGAAATTTTTATAACAGGACTCATGGATTTGCTGACCAGACATCAAGGCGCTGGTGTATGAGATTGTGAAGCCCAGGGGGCTTCCATGGCACGTCCATGGGAGGAGCCGAGACACCATCTTGCGGGGAGACGTGAGCCAATAAGAGAAAGCTAAAGGACTTCAGAAGAGGGCTTCCCACACACTCCAACGTCACTTCTGCCGTCTCCTGGTCATTTTTCTCTCAAAAAATGAGCGCGCATAATTGTTGGATGATTATAGGTTATGTTTGGTAAATGGAGTCAGATAACTAATTTGAACAATTTGGTAAACGGTACATTTTGATAGTTAATTTCCAACAAGTTCTAATTTGCATCCATCCTTCCTTTGCATCCGCCCGCTTACTCTACTTTACCAGCTCAAGACACAACAAACCAAAGGTAAATAACATTTAATTGTTTTCCATGTATATTCATTAATAATATTGTTTAATCATATACATGCATAGCAGTAATCACTATTATGTTATTTGGATGTTTTTATCTAGCGTACCGTTAGTTGGGAATGAAGGTTTTTATCCCCCCGAAATACTGTCAGGACCAGGACAGAGACAGGACCCACTTGCGTTGCGTTTCTCATTATTGGAAGAAAGAGAAAGGGTTGCGCCAATGATCCGGTGATTGCTGGACGCGGGAAGCAGGTCGCTCTGAACGCGGAGCGATGATGGTGTGGGGAACGGAAAAAACGGGTTAGTAGCCGGAACAGGAGAGCAAAAACGTGGTCGTAAGCGAGTCGTAAGCCAGGAAAGGAGAGTAGACGTGGTCGGGGACAAAAAGAGGTCGAAAGCCGAGACAGGAGAGTAGACGTGGTCAGGATCAAAAGCAGGTCAGGACAGGAGCAAAAAAACTGGTGGGAGTCAGGGTCGAAAAAGACTTGCCTAGCATTAACTGAGGTTCGCAGACGGACTGACAAAAGGGGACAGATTGGAGTGGGTTTGAATAGGGACAGGGAGCCAATCAGAGTCGAGGCAGTTTCGGAGCAGACCTTATTGCCTCGCCCCAAAACATGTAAAACAAGATGCAGGTAGAGGGAGAGCCGTTTATTTGTCTTCGTCAGAGTTGAAAACAGAATTCTCATTCGTCTAAGAGACAATCAGCTTTTTTATCCTCAGACAACATCTCATGTTACTTAGTATGTCCCCTCGCAATGACGCACTTGTTTTCCCTCAATTTGCATGCTTTTCGGGAATTGACCATGTTTTTTCAGAATTTTGTCTTCCTCTTTAGATTTTCCAAAGTTAGTCAAGTCAAGTCATTTTTATTTGTGACGCCCTTAATCACAAAGAGTCTCAAAGGGCTGCACAGGTTATTGCACAGACTATTAGTTCAGACTATTATGACACCATCCCCTGATCTGGAAACAGCATGAGGGCAAGGAAAAACTAAAAAACCTCAACATGAGGAAAATGAAGAAACCTTGAGAAGGGACCGCACATGTGGTATCCCCCTTTCAGGATTACCAGGCAAAGGATGTTGCAGTTACAAATAATACAGAGATATTGTCCACAAAAAGTATAGGTTATTCATATGCTATAGAGTTACACAATTTCCAAGAAACTCGTTGAGGTCGGCCTGACAGCTAAACTCCTATCAGTTTGCCAAGGGAATGTTGTTATTTCGCGAGCTCATCCAAACCAAACAAGTGCTTTTATTAATAACACTCGCTGACATTTGAACTTGGGAGAAACAAGCCTGGAATTTCCCGTTTTAAAGTAATGTGTTCTCCTTATGTCAAGCCCGACTCCAATAAACCACAAAGGAGCGGGAACAGGTGTATCACATCGGTAATCATGACAAATACAACAAGCAAATTCGTCAGGTGTCAAACAGGCGGCCCGCGGGCCAGATCAGGCCCGCTAAGGAGTTGAATTCCGGCGAGTCAACACTGAGAGAAGCGCAAGAGAAAAACCAGCTGCGGGTTGAAATATGTCCACTTGATGTTGCCAAAGACACTGTACTTGTATTTATGACTCTCTGTCTCTCTCTCTCTCTCTCTCTCTCTCTCTCTCTTTCGCTCCCTCCCTTTTTCTCTCACTCATTATCTCTCTCTCTTTCACTTTCTTTGTCTCTCTTTTTCTCTTCCTTTGTTCCTCTATGTCTCTTTTTCTCTGTATGTTTTTACCTTCATTTGCTCTCTCCCTTTTTCTTTTTCTCTCTTGATCCCCCCTTCTTTCTTTCTCCGCTTCTCTATTTCTCTCTTTTTATTTCTCTTTGGATTTCTTTCTTTCTTTCCCTCTCTCACTATTTCTCTTTTTTATCTCTTGTTTCTCACATACTCTCTCTCTCTCTTTCTCTCTCTAACTCTCTCTTTCTCTCTCTCTCTCTCTTTCTTTCTTTTCTACCCCTTTTCTCCCACTCTGTCTGTGTCTCTTTCACTCTCTGTGTCTCTCTTTTTCTCTTCCTCTGTTGCTCTTAGTCTCTTTCTCTCTCTTTTAACCTCTTTTGCTCTAACTTCCTTTTTTCCTTTTCTCTCTTTTCTCTTTCTCTCTTTCTACCCTTCGCAGTTTCTTTTCTCTTTTCTCTTGTTGCTCTTTATCTCTTTCTCTCTGTGTGTCTTTTTAACTTATTTTGCTCTAATTTCCTTTTTTCCTTTTCTCTCTTTTCTCTTTCTCTCTTCATACGCTTTGCGTTTTCTTTTCTCTTTTCTCTCCTCCTGTCTTTCTATTTCTCTTTGGATTTCTTTCTTCCTCTCCCTTTCTTTTCCTTCTCTCTCACCACTTTTTATCTTTTGTTTTCTCTCTCTCTCTTTCTCTCTTTCTTTCTCTCTCTCTTTCTTTTCCACCCCTTTTCTCCTACTCTGTCTCTGTGTCTTTCACTCTCTGTGTCTCTCTTTTTCTCTCCCTTTGTTGCTCTTTGTCTCTTTCTCTCTCTGTGTCTTTTAACCTCTTTTGCTCTAACTTCCTTCTTCCCTTTTATCTCTTTTCTCTTTTCTCTTCATACCCTTTGCACTTTCTTTTCTCTTTTCTCTCCTTCTGTCTTTCTATGTCTCTTTGGACTTATTTCTTTCTCTCCCTTTCTTTTCCCCCTCTCTCACCACTTGTTTCTCTCTCTTTTTCTCTCTTTCTTTCTCTCTCTCTCTTTCTTTCTTTTCCACCCCTTTTTCCCACTCTGTCTGTGTCTCTTTCACTCTCTGTGTCTCTCTTTTTCTCTTCCTCTGTTGCTCTTTGTCTCTTTCCCTCTCTTTCAACCTCTTTTGCTCTAACTTCCTTTCTTCCTTTTCTCTTTCTCTCTTTATACCCTTCGCGTTTCCTTTTCTCTTTTCTCTCCTCCCGTCTTTCTATTTCTCTTTGGATTTCTTTCTTCCTCTCCCTTTCTTTTCCCCCTCTCTCACGACTTTTTATCTTTTGTCACGCTCTCTCTCTCTCTCTCTTTTTCTTTCTTTGTCCCGCCCTCTCTCCTTTTCCCTCCCTCTTTCTCTTATTTCTTTATCTCTCTTTTCCTTTCTCTTGAACCTACCGGTCCGGCCCCCGACAGAACGTTGGTTCTATGGTGTGGCCCCCGAGTTCAAAGGAGTCGGACACCCCCTGCCATAGCGGTAAGCGGCAGGCATTAGAGTACTTACACAGCCGATCACAATGGACGCAGTAATGCATCTTTCAAAGCACGATGTTATTGAGGCAGGACACGATATGGCCGACCCCGCTACCGCTCCCGTGTTCCCGATATTGGGTTTCGGGGCGTACTGTAATCGGATACACTTTATCAGTCTTGTTCCGTCACAAGTGTTTTGCCTATGGGATTTCGACAGGGGTGTAAAACAGGCGGCCCGTGGGCCGGATCAGACCCGCTAAGGCAGGGGTGGGAAACTCATTTGAACTCGGGGGCCACACGAGAGAACAAACATTCTGTCGGGGGCCGGACTAGTAGATTAGAGAGAAAGAAGAAAAAGGGAGAAAGAAATAAGAGAAAGAGAGGGGGACAAAAGTAGAGAGGGTTGGACAAAGAGAGAGAAAGGGAGAAAGAGAGAGAGAGAGAGAGCATGATAAACAAGAAGTAAAGAGAAAGAGTGAGAGAGGGGAAAGAAATAGAAAGAATGAAATCCAAAAAGAAATAGAAAGACAGAAAGAGAAAAGAGAAAAGAGCAAGAGAGAAAGAGAGAAGGCGAGAAAGAGAGGAGGTGAAGGCAAGAGAGAGAGTGTAAGACAGAAAGGGAGAAAGAGAGAGAGCAAGAGAGAGAGAGAGAGAGTGAGAATGAGAGAGAGTGAGAGAGAGAGCATGAGAAAAAAGAGATAAAGAGAAATAGTGAGAGAGAGGGAAAGAAATAGAAAGAATGAAATCCAAAGAGAAATAGAAAGACAGAAAGAGAGAAGAGAAAAGAGCAAGAGAGAAAGAGAAGTGAGAAAGAGAGGAGGTGAAGGCAAGTGAGAGAGTGCAAGAGAGAAAGGGAGAAAGAGAGAGCGATATAGAGAGAGAGAGAGAGAGAGAGAGAGAGAGAGACAGAGGGAAAGAAATAGAAAGAATGAAATACAAAGAGAAATAGAAAGACAGAAAGAGAGAAGAGAAAAGAGCAAGAGACAAAGAGAGGTGAGAAAGAGAGGAGGTGAAGGCAAGAGAGAGAGTGTAAGAGAGAAAGGGAGAGAGCGAGAGCGAGAGAGAGAGAGCCAGAGAGAGAGAGAAAGAGAGAGCCAGAGAGAGAGAGAGAGAGAGAGAGAGCATGAGAAAAAAGAGATAAAGAGAAATAGTGAGAGAGAGGGAAATAAATAGAAAGAATGAAATCCAAAGAGAAATAGAAAGACAGAAAGAGAGAAGAGAAAAGAGCAAGAGAGAAAGAGAGGTGAGAAAGAGAGGAGGAGAAGGCAAGAGAGAGAGTGTAAGAGAGAAAGGGAGAGAGCGAGAGCGAGAGAGAGAGAGCCAGAGATTGAGAGAAAGAGAGAGCCAGAGAGAGAGAGAGAGAGAGCATGAGAAACAAAAGATCAAGAGAAATAGTGAGAGAGGGGGAAATAAATAGAAAGAATGAAATCCAAAGACAAATAGAAAGACAGAAAGAGAGAAGAGAAAAGAGCAAGAGAGAAAGAGAGAAGGCGACAAAGAGAGGAGGTGAAGGCAAGAGAGAGTGTAAGAGAGAAAGGGAGAAAGAGAGAGCAAGAGAGAGAGAGACAGAGAGAGACAGAGAGAGAGAAAGAGAGAGAGAGAATCAGAGAGAGAGAGAGAGACAGCATGAGAAACAAGAGATCAAGAGAAATGGTGAGAGAGGGGGAAAGAAATAGAAAGAATGAAATCCAAAGAGAAATAGAAAGACAGAAGGAGAGAAGAGAAAAGAGCAAGAGAGAAAGAGAGAAGGCGACAAAGAGAGGAGGTGAAGGCAAGAGAGAGAGAGAAAGAGAGAGATAGCCAGAGAGAGAGAGAGAGAGCATGAGAAACAAGAGATAAAAAGAAATAGTGAGAGAGGGGGAAAGAAATAGAAAGAATGAAATCCAAAGAGAAATAGAAAGACAGAAAGAGAGAAGAGAAAAGAGCAAGAGAGAAAGAGAGAAGGCGACAAAGAGAGGAGGTGAAGGCAAGAGAGAGAGTGTAAGAGAGAAAGGGAGAAAGCGAGAGCGAGAGAGAGAGAGAGTGAGAGAGAGAGAGAGAAAGAGAGAGAGAGAGAGAGAGAGAGAGAGAGAGCATGAGAAACAAGAGATCAAGAGAAATAGTGAGAGAGAGGGAAAGGAATAGAAAGAATGAAATCCAAAGAGAAATAGAAAGACAGAAAGAGAGAAGAGAAAAGAGCAAGAGAGAAAGAGAGGTGAGAAAGAGAGGAGGTGAAGGCAAGAGAGAGAGTGTAAGAGAGAAAGGGAGAAAGAGAGAGAGAGAGAGTGAGAGCGAGAGAGAGAGAGAGAGAGAAAGAGAGAGAGCGCCAGAGAGAGAGAGAGAGAGAGAGAGACAGCATGAGAAACAAGAGATCAAGAGAAATAGTGAGAGACGGGGAAAGAAATAGAAAGACAGAAAGATAGAAGAGAAAAGAGCAAGAGAGAAAGAGAGAAGGCAACAAAGAGAGAAGGTGAAGGCAAGAGAGAGAGTGTAAGAGAGAAAGGGAGAAAGAGAGAGCGAGAGAGAGAGAGAGAGAGAGTGAGAGCAAGAAAGAGAGAGCGAGAGAGAGAGAGAGAGATAAGAGAGAGAGAGCGAGAGAGTGAGAGAGAGAGCATGAGAAAAAAGAGATAAAGAGAAATAGTGAGAAAGAGGGAAAGGAATAGAAAGAATGAAATCCAAAGAGAAATAGAAAGACAGAAAGAGAGAAGAGAAAAGAGCAAGAGAGAAAGAGAGGTGAGAAAGAGAGGAGGTGAAGGCAAGAGAGAGAGTGTAAGAGAGAAAGGGAGAAAGAGAGAGAGAGAGAGAGTGAGAGCGAGAGAGAGAGAGAGAGAGAGCCAGAGAGAGAGAGAGAGAGAGAGAGACAGCATGAGAAACAAGAGATCAAGAGAAATAGTGAGAGACGGGGAAAGAAATAGAAAGACAGAAAGATAGAAGAGAAAAGAGCAAGAGAGAAAGAGAGAAGGCAACAAAGAGAGAAGGTGAAGGCAAGAGAGAGAGTGTAAGAGAGAAAAGGACAAAAGAGAGAGCAAAAGAAGGTAAAAAGACAGAGAGAGAGGGGGGAGAAGGAGGAAGAGAGATAGAGAAAAAGGGAGAGAGAGAAAAAGGGAGGGAGAGAGAGATAGAGAGAAATACAAGTATAGCGTTTGTGAGAGGCACCCTGCTTTGGCAACATCAAGTGGACCTATTTCAACCTGGAGCTCATTTTTCTCTTGCGCTTCTCTAAACGTTGTCTGGCAGCCTGGATTCAATCCCTTTGCGGGCCTGATCCGGCCCACGGGGCCGCCTGTTTGACACCCCTGCGCTAAGGGATTGAACCCGGCCCGCGAGACAATGCACAGAGAAGCACAAGACAAAAACAAGCTGCAGGTTGATGTTGCCAAAGACAGGTGCCTCTGACAAAGACGCTGTACTTGTATTTTTCTATCTCTCTCTCTCTCTCTCTCTCTCTCTCTTTCTCTCTCTTTCTCTCTCTTTCCTCCCTTTTTCTCTCACTCTGTGTCTCTCTCTCTCACTTTCTGTGTCGCTCTTTTTGTCTTTCTGTGTTTCTCTTTGTCTCTTCGTCCCTCTGTGTCATTTTACCTTCTCTTGCTCTCTTCCTCTTTTCATTTTCTCTCTCTTTTCTCTCTCTCTCTCTCTCTCTCTCTTGCTATCCCCTTCTCTCTTTCACCCCTTTTTCATTCTCCCCTTCTCTCTTTTTCTCTTTCTTTTTCTCTTTGGATTTCTTTCTTTCTATCTCTTTCTTCCCCTCTCTCACTATTTCTCTTTTCATTTATTTTTAGTTTCTAGCGTTCTCTCTCTCTCTCTCTCTCTTTCTTCCCTTTTTCTCTCACTCTCTGTGTCGCTCTTTTTCTCTTTCTGTGTTTCTCTTTGTCTCTTCGTCCCTCTGTGTCATTTTACCTTCTCTTGCTCTCTTCCTCTTTTCATTTTCTCTCTATTTTCTATCTTTCTCTCTCTCTTGCTATCCCCTTCTCTCTTTCACCCCTTTTTCATTCTCCCCTTCTCTCTCTTTTTTTCTTTCTTTTCTTTCTCTCTCTCTCTCACTCTCTCACTCTCTCTCTTTTTTTTTCTCTCTCTCTCTGTGTTGGGAGAGGCACCAGGCTTTGGCAACATCAAATGGACATATTTCAACCTGCAGCTCGTTTTTCTCTTGTGCTTCCCTCAGCGTTGTCTCGCAGGCCGGATTCAACCTCTTCCTGTTTTACACCCTTGGTTTGGACAATCAATTTCAAAGTTGATGTCTGAGAGCCTTCTAGAGGGCCTTGAGGAGACAACCCATTTCTGAAGAAAGGGAATCAGATTGATCCAAGTGATCGATTGGTCAAATTTTGGTCCAATTCGGAAGCGATATTAGAACATCGAGTTCTGTCTTTTCCGGGTTCTGCCGAACTTCCAAATACCAAGAAGCGGACCGAGTGGATCGCAGGTGGTCCGACGCCCCGCCTTTCGTTCCCGACACCATCTGTGCGATTTTTTTTTCAAATTCTCGTCTCGACTTGACCTCGCCCGGCACCTTGAACAAACGCTGACAGACAGCAGTTTCACCGAAACGACCCCTTATCCTTTTAATACTTATCCCGTCGGACGTCTCCAGGATTTTCTCAAGCGTCACGGTATCCAAACCGATGCGAACGCGCAATTGACCGCCCCCGGGTGGAAGTCGGACGATTGTTCTTTCGTTGAGTCTCGGACAAAAACGGGAAAGTGTCGAATGCAATGAAGGACAAACAGCCGTATTGTGCTGATTGGCTCCCTGACTCTTTTTAAACCCCCGTTTTCCAAGAGGAAGCCGTCAGACCGTCTGCAAACCTATGCTCTCAGCTAGGCAAGCTTTGTACTATCCGACATTATCCTGCCTTGTTTTTTCCTGACTGATACCTGTTGTCGACCTCTTTTCTGGACTCATTAGTGCCTTTGCTCCTCCGTCCCGGCCACCGACCTGTTTTGCCCTGTTTCCTGCCTAAAACCTGTTGCTGGCCTCTTTTCTGGACTCGTTAGTGCCTTTGCTCCTCTGTCCCGGCCATCGACCTGTTTTCTCGCTGTCTACGACAACCCCCGCTTCCCAAGACAACCCCCGCTTCCCACTTCCTTTCTGATACCTTTTGCCGACCTCTTTCTGGACCCGTTTCTGCTTTTGCTCCTCTGTCCCGGCTATCGACCTGTTTTGCCCTGTTTCCTGCCTGACACCTGTTGCCTACCTGTTTTCTGGACCCGTTTCTGTTTTGCTCCTCTGTCCCGGCCATCGACCTGTTTTCTCGCTGTCTCTGACTACCCTCGCTACCTACTTCCTGCCTGATACCTGTTGCCGACCTGTTTCTGGACCCGTTTCAGCTTTTGCTCCCCCGTCCTGGCCATCGACCTGTTTTACCCTGTTTCCTGCCTGATACCTGTTGCCGACCTGTTTCTGGACCCGTTTCTGCTTTTGCTCCCCTGTCCTGGCCATCGACCTGTTTTCTCGCTGTTTACGACTACCCTCGCTACCCACTTCCGCGTTCCTGCCATCAGCTACCCGTGACCGACGATCATCTCTTCAGCGCTGTTAGGACAGACAGAGACACAAAAACCTGCGGGAAGCGGAGAGGAGGCGGACTCGCCATCTACGTGAACACGAGGTGGTGTAACCCTGGACAAAAA
Organism: Urocampus carinirostris; assembly: GCF_059441175.1. Classification (NCBI taxonomy): domain Eukaryota; kingdom Metazoa; phylum Chordata; class Actinopteri; order Syngnathiformes; family Syngnathidae; genus Urocampus; species Urocampus carinirostris. Next base: position 65,739,809 of record NC_142349.1, on the reverse strand, counting down.
GATTTCCATCTGCTGCAGGGACGTTGAACTTTTGGCCTAGCGTGTGACGTCATCCACTCCGCTGTTGCTAAACTAAAACACAGCACCCTGAGGCCATCCTGTTAATCTGTTAATAAACAACCAAGGATACTGCTGGAAGTGTGAATTTCCCTACGGGGATGAATAAAGTATCTATCTATCCATCTATCTATCTATCCATCCATCCATCCATCCATCCATTCATCTATCTATCTATCTATCTATCTATCCATCTCTCTATCTCTCTATCTCTCTATCTCTCCATCTCTCCATCTCTCCATCTATCTATCCATCCATCCATCCATGCTTGCATACATCCATCCATCCATCCATCCATCTATCTATCTATCTATCTATCTATCTCTCTATCTCTCTATCTCTCTATCTCTCTATCTCTCCATCTCTCCATCTATCTATCCATCCATCCATCCATGCTTGCATACATCCATCCATCCATCCATCCATCTATCTATCTATCTATCTATCCATCTCTCTATCTCTCTATCTCTCTATCTCTCCATCTCTCCATCTCTCCATCTATCTATCCATCCATCCATCCATGCTTGCATACATCCATCCATCCATCCATCCATCTATCTATCTATCTATCTATCCATCTCTCTATCTCTCTATCTCTCTATCTCTCCATCTCTCCATCTCTCCATCTATCTATCCATCCATCCATCCATGCTTGCATACATCCATCCATCCATCCATCCATCTATCTATCTATCTATCTATCTATCTCTCTATCTCTCTATCTCTCTATCTCTCTATCTCTCTATCCATCTATCTATCTATCTATCTCTCTATCTCTCTATCTCTCTATCCATCATCTATCATCTATAGTGAAACTAAATGGACTGTGTTTATATAGCGCTTTTCAATCACTGAAGACCTTCAAAGCGCTTTACAATGTGCTTCACACTTTCCCTTTCACACAGATTCACACACCAATAGCAGTGTCAACCATGCAAGGAAACTACCTCCTCATCAAGGCATTCAGTGTCTTGCCCAAGTAAACTTTGACATATAAAACACAGCAGCTGGGAATCGAACCTGCGACCTCTTAATCGCCAAACAAACACTTTAACTCCTGCACTACTGCCACCCAACTGACTCAAGTGGCACCAAAAAGAAAATCGTATTCTGTGAAATATTTGGCCAAAAAGCAGAACAAAAGTCTGTAAAGCGTTTAACCTATTGGCAGAAATGACATAAAACGTGAGGGAGGTGGAAGGAGGAAGCCGCGCATCTTTTTTGAATTTAGTGATTTGGAGTCAAACTGATGGAGACAAAGTGGGCATCAAAACCTTAAAATGCTGTTGGTGGGCATCTAATAAGAAGCTTGTCTGCTATTGGTTGGTGTCAGGTCATCATTAAGTTGCAAAACCCGTATTTGCTGAGTTGCCTCCCACTATGCCTCTTTCTCAGTTCTGAATCCCGTGCGCTTTGTTAGGACTTTGCAAGTCAGTGCTATAGAATATAGTTCTTTCGTCCTGTATCTATCGGCTATGGGTCCCAAGACCTGTATTGATACTAAAGGTAGAAGAAAAAATGATAACCATGAAAACGACGCTTGAGATTATCAAGAAGAGCAAATAAGACAAATGCATCGTTACCCTCGCTAAGGAATATGGCCGTACCCGATCGACGATCAGAACAATTATTTAAAAAAAAGACAGCAAAGTCGTCTAAGGGCATAAAGATTCTAATGAATGAAAGACTTCTAATCAATAATGATTTTGGGCATCCACCCACTAACTCCACCGTACCAGCTCAAGTCAAATCACACTAAAGGTCCTATTAATTCAATTGAAGTTTTCTTTTACAGCACATGCATGTTTATTTATAATGTTATATCACATATAAGTAGTGCTTACTACTTACGATTTTGTTACTCATGAGTATTTATACAGTATAAACAAGTTTAATGTATTTCTTTTCCTTTGGTACCAGGATACTAGAACATTTTAGCTAATTACCTAGATGTCCATCCCCAACATAATTCCACCCTAATATACCCTCCTCAGATCAGATTTGTCATAACCTATTATGCACTGTACGATTTAAGCCATTACATATAGGGTTGCAACAACTAATCGATTATTTGTCATTGAAATGGTAAATGGTAAATGGTCTGCATTTATAGAGCGTTAATGAAATTAATTATAATATATAAAATGTTTGGATACCTTTTCAAATTGAAATTGTGAATATTGTCCAAAAACAAGCTCGCTCATGATGGGCCATTGAGATTTTCCAGGAAATTTTATTTCTAACTGGCATGAGAATGTCATTGACAGGATCAGTGTCTTTAGGTTAGATACATGCACGGCAGCGCAGTGGTTAGCGCATGTGCGGCACAGTTCTAAGGTCTTGAGAACCTCCTGCGTGGGTTCAAATCCAGCTCCAGACTTCCTGTGCGGAGTTTGTATGTTCTCCCCGTGCTTGCGCGGGTTTCCTCCGGGCACTCCGGTTTCCTCCCACATTCCAAAAAAACATGCATTTCAGGTTGATTGGCCGGTCCAGGTTGTCCCTAGGTGTGAATGAGCGAGCGAGTTGTCTGTCCCCGAGTGCCCTGCGATTGGCTGGCAACCAGTTCAGGGTGTCCCCTGCCCACTGCCCGATGATTGCTGGGAGGGGCTCCAGCACCCCCGCGACCCTACTGAGGATAAGCGGTGCAGCTGATGAGATGATGAGATGAGACATGATCAATTCTTACGAAATGCAAAGGGGAATACATCGAGTGAAAAGTTTGTTAATTTGACTGTTACATCACTATCGACCAATCATGTTGCTGATCTTTGATACCCACACCCTTTACGGTGGATCTGCTTTGGTAACCTAGGAGTGTCATGATTACTGATGTGAATCACCTGTGCCCGGGTTCTGATTGGCTCCCTGTGACTATTTGAACCCAGTCCTGTCAATCCCCTGTTGTCAGTCTGTCTGCAAACCTCAGTATATACTAGGCAAGCCTTTTTCGACTCTGACTCCAACCTGTCCCGTTTTTGCTCCCATCTGTCTTCGGCTTTGACCCATTTTGATCCTGACCACGTCTGCTCTCCCGTTCTTGCTTACGACTTCTTTTTATCCCTGACTACGTCTACTGTCCCGTCCCGGCTTAAGACTCGTTTCCGACCCCGACCACGCCTTGCTCTCCCAGTCCCGGCTATCAACCTGTTTTGGCTCTCTACGGAAGATCCACTTCTGTGTTCGGATCACAATCCTAGTACGAGGGCGACTTGCTTCCCGCGTCCAGCGAACACCGGATCGTGAGCGCAGCCCTTCCTAATTCCTTCAATAAAACTGAGAAACGTAACGCAACTGGGTTTTGTTTCTGTTCTGGTCCTGACAAGGATATTTCATAAAACGAAAGATACTAGAAGAGATTGAAATTTCTTATTTGGGATCTGACCTGTTTCCTTTGTTCTTTGCTAGTTCAAAATCCATTGATGTCTTCTCTCCTTATTTTGAGTGTCTCCTAAGCTTTTAACTTATCAAATAGTAACAGCATGATAATAACATGATAGAAATGCATGATAAACTGATAGCTCCTAGTGCTAACCGGTAAGGAAAAATTAAGTTTAGACTTTTAAAAGCTTGGTTTATTATATTTACTAGCGGAAACTGTTTTTGGAATGTTCGGTATCAAAACTAGGGTATCAAAGATTCTTAGTTTTTTTTATAATAATATAGTGATACGTGTATTGTGTTTTTAATTTCGGACCCCTGCAAAGGGGATTACATCGAGTGAAAGTTTGTTAATTTGACTGTTATGTCACTATCGACCAATCGGGTTTCGGATCTTTGATAACCACACCCTTTAAGGCGGATCTGTTTTTGTAACCTAGGAGATTTCATAAAACGAAAGGTACTAGAAGAGATTGAAATTCCTTATTTGGGATCTGACCTGTTTCCTTTGTTCTTTGCTAGTTCAAAATCCATTGATGTCTTCTCTCCTTATTTTGAGTGTCTCCTAAACCCTAAATTTATCAAATTGTAACAGCATGATAATAACATGCTCTGTGGTTATTTTAGAAATGCATGATAAACTGATGGCCCGTAGTGCTAACCGGTTAGGAAAGATTAACTTTAGACTTTAAAAAGGTTGGTTTATTTAATTTACTACTGGTAACTGTTATTTGGTATGTTTGGTATCAAAATTGGGGTATGAAAGATTCTTAGTTGTTTTTATAATAATATAGGGGATTACATTGAGTGAAAGTTTGTTAATTTGACTGTCATTTCACTATCGACCAATCGTGTTGCTGATCTTTGATATCCACACCCTTTAAGGCGGATCTGTTTTGGTAACCTAGGAGATTTCATAAAACGAAAGGTACTAAAAGAGATTGAAATTCCTTATTTGGGATCTGACCTGTTTCCTTTGTTCTTTGCTAGTTCAAAATCCATTGATGTCTTCTCTCCTTATTTTGAGTGTCTCCTAAACTCTAAACCTATCAAATAGTAACAGCATGATAATAACATGCTCTGTGGTTATTTTAGAAATGCATGATTAAAAAGGTTGGTTTATTATATTTACTAGCGGAAACTGTTTTTTGGAATGTTCGGTATCAAAACTAGGGTATCAAAGATTCTTAGTTTTTTTTATAATAATATAGTGATACGTGTATTGTGTTTTTATTTTCGGACCCCTGCAAAGGGGATTACATCGAGTGAAAGTTTGTTAATTTGACTGTTATGTCACTATCGACCAATCGGGTTTCGGATCTTTGATAACCACACCCTTTAAGGCGGATCTGTTTTTGTAACCTAGGAGATTTCATAAAACGAAAGGTACTAGAAGAGATTGAAATTCCTTATTTGGGATCTGACCTGTTTCCTTTGTTCTTTGCTAGTTCAAAATCCATTGATGTCTTCTCTCCTTATTTTGAGTGTCTCCTAAACCCTAAATTTATCAAATTGTAACAGCATGATAATAACATGCTCTGTGGTTATTTTAGAAATGCATGATAAACTGATGGCCCGTAGTGCTAACCGGTTAGGAAAGATTAACTTTAGACTTTAAAAAGGTTGGTTTATTTAATTTACTACTGGTAACTGTTATTTGGTATGTTTGGTATCAAAATTGGGGTATGAAAGATTCTTAGTTGTTTTTATAATAATATAGGGGATTACATTGAGTGAAAGTTTGTTAATTTGACTGTCATTTCACTATCGACCAATCGTGTTGCTGATCTTTGATATCCACACCCTTTAAGGCGGATCTGTTTTGGTAACTTAGGAGATTTCATAAAACGAAAGGTACTAGAAAAGATTGAAATTCCTTATTTGGGATCTGACCTGTTTCCTTTGTTCTTTGCTAGTTCAAAATCCATTGATGTCTTCTCTCCTTCTTTTGAGTCTCCTAAACCCTAAACTTATCAAACTGTAACAGCATGATAATAACATGCTCTGTGGTTATTTTAGAAATGCATGATTAAAAAGGTCGGTTTATTATATTTACTAGCGGTAACTCTTTTTATAAAGCTAATTCAAATCAGATCTAGTCTGAGTTTGTTGATTACAATAATACTTCATATAAATTGCCCGTAGCGCCAAAATTCTGTCCTGGATATTTTTGAAACTTAAATCAATCCCAACTCTTTTTTTTTTCTCCACGTTACGTATCGACGAACACGCCAAAAGAGAGGCTGGCGATAACTCTCCCGCCTTTCCTTTCGACCTTTGGTGATTGAATGCCCGGAAGAGTTTATTTTATGAGGCCCTGCCCGACATCATTTACTCAGCATGTCTATATTCATGTTGTTATTTAGAATGTCTCCAACGAGCAGCGTAACTGTCTTCCCGGCACGTTTACCAACGATCCCTCTGAGGTTTTTTTACGATTTAGTCGTCGGATGCTATCGGGAGCCGGAAGTATCGGACCGATAATTGTCGAACCTGGAACGGACAAATGTGAATTATCACTTTTGAATGAATTGACTAATGCAAAGGTGTACGGCCTACAATTGTCATTTGTTTTTACAACAATTCTTTCACAAGATTTCCATTTCTTTTTTTTTCCTGACATATTTTGTCGCATAATACCGTATTTTCTGCACTATAAGGCGCACCTAAAAGCCTTTATTTTTTTCAAAAGCTGACCATGCGCCTTATAATACAGTGCGCCTTATATATGGATCTATAATAAGTCGCAAAGTCTTGCAACTAACTTGCAGCCGCCGACTCGATTTTCCCCCGAAGGCGAAGTAATCCGCGGTGTATGCTGGGATTTATTTACCGGCGTTTCATTGGCTAACCAATGTGTCAATCATCATTTGAATCGATCACTATTGGCTAAAGTTATTCGGAGGTCAAGGGGCGGATCCTTTTTATCATTTACAGGCTGGCATAGGCTTAAACGGCAAAACAAAGCCTGCAATTGGCCAAAAAAGATGAATGTGTATAGCACGTGGCTGACGGCATAGAGAAAGCATTTTTTACTATTCTGTATTTGTAAATATTTTATTCCCCTGGATTTACTAAACTCACGGATATAAGAGGACATTGGCTGCACATTATTATGAACACAACGACTTCGGTGAGCTACTCCGGCTATATATTATCCCTGTATCTTGTTTCAGACTGAACTCGATGTTTCTGTGATAAGCGGTGCAGATAATGGATGGAATGGAGTGTCTATTTTTAAATTCAACTCAATTCCAAGTGTTTATTGTCATATGCACAGTAAAGTTGCGAGCGAAAAAGAAAATAGAAACTAAGGAATGGTTGGCATTTCTTGAATCCCAAGACTTTAACCTTCCAAATGATGGAACGATGCATTTGAGTGACATCGTACAGACACCGCATCCGCACGTGTCTACGACACGTATTTGCTTCTTTGCAAGCTTTGGGAATGTTAAGGGGGTAATCAGTTGGACTGAATCATCTGACTGTTTTGTCCACGTTCCCATTGTAGCGCCTTATAATCCGGTGCGCCTTATGTATGTCAAAAATAGGACCAAAAACTATTTCTTGGGGGTGCGCCCTATAACCCGGTGCGCCTTATAGTGCGGAAAATACGGTACTAACATTTTGAGGGGCTTATTTAGTCGGTTGCACGATACAGATCTGTATTTAATCACATTTTTTTTGTGGAAGTACAATGTCGCTGGTTCGCGCCTCGGCCGAGTCATACCTAATTGGTAAAATGGCGGCGCCCTCTGTTGGCTGCGGCTGCATCGGCTCGCTACAACGGGTCAGGTGTATCGACATTTCGTTCTGTGTACATTGTTACAAAGAATGACAATACAAAGGAAATTATTATTATTATTATTATTATGTTGGCAACAAGATTGACTTGGTATAATTGGAAATTATTTGAATGCAACACAAACTTTTTCTTCTTTTTCCCTGTTTTTTTTTTCCTTTTTTTTAATCTGTTTTAAAAAAATCTCATTGTGTTTATTTTTTCCTAGGTGTTACTTTTTCTTTTTGTTCTCTATTTACTTTTTTCCTTTGTTTCTTTCTTTTCTTTTTTTCAGGCTGAATTTTTTCTTCTTTTTTTCTCTTCCTTTTGTCCTTTTTTCTCAGCTTTACACTACTTTTTCATTTTGGTATTTTTTTCTTTTTTGGTCTATTCCCCCTTCCTTTAAGTAATTTTGTGCATAATTTTACATTATATTTGGTCATATAGGGATGAAAGAAGCAAAAACAACCCGAAGAGCCGTTTAGGACCTGAAAGAGCCAGTTCCTTTTAGTGAGCCGAGTCGAAGAAGCCGGTTCTCAAAAACTTTAAAAACTTAGCAGCTTAGAGGGAACACTGCAGCTAAGCAATGCCACTTGATGAGAATGAGTGGTATATTTATTCGTAAACGCTTGCAATGGAGAATGCTTTATTACCCTTGTAATGTAGAAATGCTCCTACTTTTTTTAATTAAACACTTGAAATGAAGAATGCTTTATAAATGTGTTTTTTTCTTACTATTAAAAGCTCGCAATGAAGAAAAGTTTATGAATGTGTCTATTTTGTTGTCGTTATGTGCTTGTTATGAAGAATGCTTTATTAATGCCTAAATTTCTTTAAATATTGAGGGTTTGATAATAATGAGTGCTATATTTATTTGGAAACACTTGAAATGACGAATGCTTTATAATGTGTCTTTTTCTAACTAGTAAATGCTCGCGATTAAGTTTTCTTTATAAACGTGTCCATTTTCTTGTTATTAAATGCTTGACAACGCGCTTCGATGCCTCTATTTTCAAAGTTTTAAATGTTTGCAATGAAGAATGCTTTATCAATGCTTCTATTTTTCTGGTTATGGAGGGCTTAATAAGAATGAGTGCTTTATTTATTTGGAAACGCTTGAAATGAAGAATGCTTTATAAATGTGTATTTTTCTAACTTTTAAATGGTTGCCATGGAGAAAGCTTTATAAAATGTTCAAGTTAATAAATGCTTGTTATGAAGAATGCTTTATTAATACCTCATTTTTGTAGTTGTTCAGGGTTTGATAAAAATGAGTGCTATATTTGTTTTGAAACACTTAAAATGACGAATGCTTTATAATGTATGCTTTATAAACGAGTCTATTTTCTTCTTATTAAACACTTGTTATGAAGAAGGCGCTTAAAGGCTTCTATTTTCTAGTTATAAAATGCTTGCAATGAAGATTGCTTTAATAATTGTTCCATTTTTATAGCTATTAAGGGCTTGATAAGAATGAGTGTTATATTTCTTTTTGAAACACTTGAAATGACGAATGCTTTATAATGTGTCTATTTCTATATAGTAAAGGCTCGTTATGAAGTATGCTTGAAAGGGGTTGATAAGAATAAGTGCTACGGTATATTTATTTTGAAAGGCTTGAAATGAAGAATGCTTTATAAATGTGCCCTTTTTCCAACTATTAAATGCTTTCGATGAAGAATGCTTTATTAATGCTTCTATTTTTCTGTTTATTGAAAGCTTGACAAGAATGAGTTCTATATTCATTTTGAAACACTTGAAATGAAGAATGCTTTATAAATGTGTCTTTTTCTTACTATTAAATGGTTGCAATGAAGAAAACTTTATAAATGTGTCGATTTTCTTGTTATTAAATGCTTGTTATGAAGAATGCTTTATCAATGCCTAAATTTCTATAGTGATTGAGGGTTTGATAAGAATAAGTGCTATATTGATTTTGAAACACTTGAAATGACGAATGCTTTATAATGTGTGTTTTATAAATGCTCGCAATTAAGTATGCTTTATAAACTTGTCCATTTTCTTGTCATTAAATGCTTGAAGAACGCACTTCAACGCCTCTATTTTCAAAGTTTTAAATGTTTGCAATGAAGAATGCTTTATCAATGCTTCTATTTTTTCAGTTATTGGCTCGATAAGCATGAGTGCTATATTTATTTTAAAACGCTTGAGAAGAAGAACGTGATTCAACGCTTCTATTTTCTAGTTATTATTGCTTTATCAATGTGTATATTTTTGTCATGTCCAGCATGGTCGCCGTGGCGACCGGCTGGCCCCGTCCCCTGGGCACCAGCTGTAGCAGATCGTCTAATTTGCATGTGTGCTTCTTAAAGGCGGGTTTTGGGGATTGCGGTTGCTGGTTCATTGCGTTTTCTGTTCTGCATTCATCTGTTCTGTCTGACTTGAGGAAACCTGTGTTTGCCCGTTCTGAGTAAAAGCCTGTTTTGTGAGTATTCCTAGTCGAAGTTCCTGTTTGCCTGTAAGCCTGTTTTTGATTTGTTTTGACCCCGAGTGTTGGACAACTTTTATTTTGCTAAATAAAAGTAACTGGTCGTTACGCGATTGAGTTCATCCTTCCTGCCTCCTGCCTCCGATCTGTTCCGGTCCCGTGACAATTTTCTTGTTATTAAACGTTTGCAATGACGAACACCCGCCTCTATTGTCTATTATTAAATGCCTGCCATGAAGCATGCTTTATTAATGCTTCTATTTTTCTGGTTATTGAGGGCTTCATAAAAATGAGTGCTGTAATTATTATGAAACTGATGAAATGAAGAATGTTGTATAAGTGTATTTTTCTTACTATTAAATACTTGCAATGAAGATTGCTTTATTATTCTAGTTGGTAAGGGCTCGATAACAATGAGTGCTATATTTATTTTGAAACGCTTGCAATCAAAAATGCTTCTTAATGCTTCAATGTTTCTAGTTATTGAGGGATTGATGAGAATGAGCGCTATATTTATTTGGAAACACTTGAAATGAAGAGGGCTTTATGAATCTTTTTCCAACCAATGTTTGCAATGAAGAATGCTTTATGAATGTTTTTATATTCTGGTTATTATTATTGCTATTTTTAGTTTTTATTTGTGATTACACTTTCAATACAGATATATATTTTTTTTTATTAATGAAAGGCTTCCAATGATTTTTAATACATTGTTAAATGCTTGCAATGGCGAATGATTTGTTATAAAATGCCTAAAATTGAGAATTATTATAATACCAGGGTTGATTTATGTATTTGTTGCTGTGACATGAAATTAGTAAATCATTATTTTTTTGTTTAGATCACAGGTGTCAAACAGGCGGCCCGCGGGCCACATCAGGCCCGCTAAGGGATTGAATCCGGCCCGCGAGACGACACTCAGAGAAGCGCAAGAGAAAAACAAGCTGCAGGTTGAAATAGGTCAACTTGATGTTGCCAAAGCCAGGTGCCTCGAACAAAGACTCTGTACTTGTATTTATTTATTTCTCTCTCCCTCACCCCTTTTCTTTCTCTCTGTCTCTCTCTCACCCCTTTTCTCTCTCTCTCTGTCACTCTCTCTCACCCCTTTTCTCTATCTCTGTCTGTCTCTCTCTCTCTCACCCCTTTTCTCTCTCTCTCTGTCTATCTCTCTCACCCCTTTTCTCTCTCTCTCTGTCTCTCTCTCTCACCCCTTTGTCTCTCTCTCACCCCTTTTCTCTCTCTCACCCCTTTTCTCTCTCTCTCTCTCTCTTGTCTCTCTCTCACCCCTTTTCTCTCTCTCTCTCTCCCTCTCTCTCTCTCACCCCTTTTCTCTCTCTCTCTCCCTCTCTCTCTCACCCCTTTTCTCTCTCTCTGGCTCTCTCTCACCCCTTTTCTCTCTCTCTGGCTCTCTCTCACCCCTTTTCTCTCTCTCTCTGTATCTCTTTTTCTATTTCTCTATGTCTTTTAATCTCTTTTACTCTAACTTCCTTTTTTCCTTTTCTCTCTTTTCCTTCTTCATACCCTTCGCGCTTTTCCTCTTTTCTCTCCTTCTGTCTTTCTATTTCTCTTTGGATTTCTTTCTTTCTCTCTCTCTCTCTCTCTATCTTTCTTTGTCCCACCCTCTCTCCTTTTCCCTCCCTCTTTCTCTTATTTCTTTATCTCTTTTTCTTTCTCTTTAATCTACTAGTCCGGCCCCCGACAGAATGGTTATTCTATCGTGTGGCCCCTGAGTCAAAATGAGTTTGACACCCCTGGTTTAGATTATTTGTCTGTGTGCAAAACAGATTGTGTTGGGCAAATAATTCCCCAGTGATAGGTCATTGAGATTTTCTGAGAAATTTGATTTTTAAATGTTAGATGTTTACTCCTCCTATTAAGAGCCTTTTTATCATTTTAACTAGGTAATAACATGATAATAACAAAGTAATAACACAGTAACAACACAAGTTGTTATTTTAGAAAAGCATATCAAACTGTTAGCACTCAAGCTAATCAGTAGCAACCAAAGTAGCTCTCAGCTTCAATAAGGTTTCGTGACCCCTGATTATGAAAAAAACCAAAACAAATTCTTTCTCCTCCGCATTGAGTCGGATGCTGACAGTAGATGTGTAACTCTTATTTTTTTCCTACATGTCTAATTTCTTAAATGCTAAACAAAGAAAGTTGGGCTAAATTGAAGCAGAACCAAAGTAAAAAACAATGTGTTTGTGCTCGGATTCATATCTTCTTTATCCTCCGCGTTGACTGAGTTGCTAACAGAAGTTGTGAAATTATTCGTTTCATAAATGCAAAACCGAGAGAGTCGGGATGATTTCAAACGGGATCAAACTAAAATAATGTTTTTGTGCCTTGATTTGTATGTTCTTTATCCTCCGCATAGAACAGGTCGCTTACTGTAGTTGTGTCTGCTCTGCTACCTACTTAAGTGAAAAACCGAACGAGTTAAGATTCATGTGAACTGGAATAAACCAATAAAACAATGATTGTGCCTAGATGTGTATACTCTTTATCCTCAGCGTTGATACGTCTATACAGCATCATCTCCAGACAGAAGAGTAGCTTCAGCGAAAGACTGCTGTCACAGTCTTGTTCCACGGACAGAGTGAGGAGATCATTTCTCCCTCATGCCATGAGGCTCTTGAACTCCACCCGGGGGAGTAAAAGCCCACATTAAACCCCACCCCCACATTTGCATATCACCCTATTTTATTACAGTGTGTATTTTCCGTAACAGTATTTAAATGCTCTTCTTTAATACGTTATATTAGGTAGTTTTGTATTCTATACCTTTTATTTTATTTTTAACACAAGGATAATGTTGGAAGTGTGAATTTCCCTACGGGGATAATTAAAGTATCTATCTATCTATTTATCTAAGTGCAAAACCGAGGGAGTTGATCTGAATTCAAACCAAAATAAACCAAAAAATGCTTTTTCCTTAGTTCATATGTTCTCTATCCTCTGTAGGGAATTGAATTCACAGTAGAATTCTTTTTAATTTGCATACAGACGCAAAACAGATTTAAGCTGAATTCGACAATTGTGGCACTATGTTTGTGCCGAGATTCATCCTCCTTATATTCCGTCTTAATAAAGTAGTAGTTGTGAAACTTTTCATTTTATTTTGCATGGCTATACTTCCTCAAGTGCAAAACAGAGATGATAGGGTGAATAAAAACGGAACTTAACCAAAAAAAGAGAATATTTGTGTCATGTCCTGCACGGTTGTCATGGCGCCCAGCTGGCCCCGCCCCTTGACACCAGCTGACCTGCATTTCCTGGTTACTCCTATGAGTACCGTATTTTCCGCACTATAAGGCGCACCTAAAAGCCTTTATTTTTTTCAAAAGCTGACCATACGCCTTATAATACAGTGCGCCTTATATATGGATCAATATTAAGTCGCAAAGTCTTGCAACTTAGGCAAGCAGCCGCCGACTAGATTTTCCCCCGAAGGCGAAGTCGTCCGCGGTGTATGTTGGGATTTATATACCGGGGTTTCATTTCCTAACCAATGTGTCAATCATCATTTGAATCAGTCACTATTGGCTGAAGTTATTCGGAGGAAAAGGGGGCGGATCCTTTTTATCATTTACAGGCTCGCATAGGCTAAAGGGGCGAAACAAAGCCTGCAATTGGCCGAAAAGATACTTTTTTGTATTTGTAAATATTTGACTCTCCTGGATTTACTACACTCACGGTTGTAAGAAGACCATGGTTACGTATCATTATTAAAAGTGATGGCTGCAAGAGAACTTAGGTGAGCTATGCGGCTTTATATTTTCCCGGTATCTTGTTTTAGAACGACCTTGATGTTTCTGTGATGAGTCTATTTTTAAACTAAAAAGTGTTTATTGTCATATGCACAGTAAATAACCCTGTTTCCCTGCACAATACAATTCTTACTTTGCTGTCCACACAGTTGCCAGCAAAAAATAAAATGGAAACTAAGAAATGTTTGTTTGGTGACATCGTACAGACACTGTTTCCGCACCTGTCTGAGACACGTATTTGCTTCTTTCCAAGCTTTCGGAATGTTAAGGGGGTAATAAGTATGACGTTCCCATTGTAGTGCCTTATAGTCCGGTGCGCCTTATGTATGGAAAATATAGGACCAAAAACTGTTTTTGGGGGTTGCGCCCTATAACCCGGTGCGCCTTCTAGTGCGGAAAATACGGTACTTAAACGCTTTTGGAACTGCCCTTTGCCAGATGGTTGTTTACCCTTGTTGAAAACCTGTTCATGCCTGTTTGATACCTGTTATTCTTGTAGTGCTTGTTGGACTTTGTTGCACTTCGGTGTAACACTCTGAGAGATTCCTGCAAGTTGTGTTTAATCCCGTTAAATGCCTAGTCTGTAGTTCTGCCTGCATTTGATCCTGCTTTGTTTTGTTTTTGGTCCGTTTGTGTGTTGGACAACTTTTCTTTCTCAATTCAAGTGACAGATCGTCTACGCAAATGAGTTCCAACTTCCTGCTTCCTGACCCGCTTTGTGACAGTTTGTGCCAAGATTCATGTGTTCTTCATCATCCTCATTGACTGAGATGTTTGTAGTACAGACGCTCCCCTACTAACGATCATTCGACTTACGAAAAAACGGTAGATACGAACATTTTTTTCGGGATGTCTAAAAATATCCGGACATTGCTGTAAGTTAGATTTTGTATTGCGTGGACGTTACTGTAGTGCACCTTTGTGCCCATTCATATGTTCTTTATCCTCTGCATTGACTGACTCGGTTACCATAGTTCATCTGCATACCTACTCTATTAAATAGAACCAACTAAATATGTATTTGTGCCTATTCATATGTTATCCTCTGCATTGATTGACTCGGTTACAGTAGTAGTGAAACTTTTGCTTTTCATCTGCATAGCTACTCTCTTAAAGAAACCCACTAAATAAGCCTTTGTGCCTATTCATATGTTCTTTATCCTCTGCATTGACTGACTTGGTTTCAGCAGTTTGGCAACTTTTCTTTATTATCTGCAGATACTCTCTTAGGTAAATTCAAATAGAACCAATTAAAAATGCATTTGTGCCTAGTCATACGTTCTTTATCCTCTGCATTGACTGACTTACATAGTAACCGTGAAACTTTTCTCTTTCATCTGCATAGCTATTTTCTTTTAGTTGAATTAAAATAAAACCGAGAAAATATACCTTGGTGCCTATTCATATGTTATTTATCCTCTGTATTGACTTTTTTCAGTAACTTTTTTTCATCACCTTTCTTTGTCATCTGCAAAGCTATTTTCTTAGTTGAATTAAAATAGAACCGACGAAACATACCTTCGTGCCTATTCATATTTTCTTTATCCTCTGCATTGACTGACTTGGTTATAGCAGTTGTGCAACTTTTCTGTTTTATCTACAAAGGTACTTTCTTAGTTGATTTAAAATAGAACCAACTAAATACACATTTGTGCCTATTCATATGTTCTTTATGCTCTGCATTGACTGACTTGGATACAGTAGCTGTAAAACTTCTCTGTTTCACCTGCATAACTACTCTCTTAGTAGAATTAAGAAAGAACCAACTAAAATGTCTTCGTGCCTATTCATATGTTATCCTCTGCATTGACAGGACTCGGTTACAGTAGTTGTGAAACTTGGCTTTCTCATCTGCATAGCTACTCTCTTAAAGAAACCCACGAAATAAGCCTTCGTGCCTATTCATACGTTCTTTATCCTCTGCATCGACTCACTTGGTTACAGCAGTTTTCTTTCTTATCTGCAAAGCTACTCTCTTAGGTAAATTCAAATAGAACCGACTAAAAATGCCTTTGTGCCTATTCATATGTTTTTTTATCCTCTGCATTGATCGACTTTTTACAGTAACTATGAAACTATTATTTTTCATCTGCATAGCTACTTTCATAGTTGAATTATCGACAAAATATGCCCATGTGCCTATTCCTATGTCTTCATCCTCGGCATTGAGTGACTCCATTACCGTAGTTGTGAAACTCCTCTTTTCCGACCATGCAGTTGCAAAACAGAGTGATATTTACTCAATTCATACAAAACAAACCAAAAAAAAAGAATATTCCTGCCTGGATTCATTGGCTGCGACTCGCAAGCGCTATGCGCGCTCGGAGGAATGCGGAGGCCCGGCGGCACGCATGCAGCGAGCGCCAGGTGTGATCGCAGCCGGCTGACAAAACCCAAACACGAAAAAAGCTTTTCTCCTTGTCTGGCAGCAACAAAAGACGCTTTTGTTTCGCAGGGATCGCCTGCCACGGGAGCCTCATTTGAATATTTCAGTGAGGCTGTGTTGCGCGCTGGAGCAAAACAACACCGCGACACGGAACAGGTGTGTGAGGCCAACTGAAACATATTTCCTCGCAGATAAGACCTGTGACGTATTTTTTATTTTTTTTTTCCCAAAAGGTTTGGAGAAAAAAGCAGATTGAGGCCAGGCGTGGTCATTGAGGATAGAAAATGTGCGCTTGTCAATGCCTATTACGACACGGGTGTACCTTGTGAAGCTCGATGCGGATCCTCTCCTCTCCTTTATGCGGGCTGTCGGGCCACAGGTGATAGCTGGAGCCGTAGTTGGGGCTCTCTCTGCCAGGGTCCTCGGTGGGGGTCCGCGGGCACTTGTCGGCTTCTTGCGGGGCGCTTTGCCGCTGTTGGCGCAGCGGCGGCGGAGCCTGTTGGCTCCTACATAGCTCGGCGCCGGGGCCGCTGGCGCAGTGGTTGACGGGCAAACTACTGCCCACCAGGAGCTGCTGCCGCGCTCTCAACGGCGGGAGGTGTTGCTCCTGTAGCTCCGTGCACCTTTTCTGGGAGTTTGCACGGATTCCTTCAGGGGAGGAGTCCCTCGGTGGGAGGCTTGGATGACAGTGCTGCTGTTGCTGCTGCAATTGCCTGCGCTCTCCTCCTGCTGCTCCTCCTCCTCCCCTGCAGCGTTCCACGATGCTCGCCTGTTGGTAATGACTGGCGCTCCTTCCCAGACGATCTCCTCGTTTGGATTCCCGAGAAAACAGCAGTGAGGAGGAGGAGGCGTTCGGCGGCGGTAGAGGTGGGGGTGCGGGTGGGGAGGGCTGCGGTGGCGGTGCGGCGTGAGGGTGATGCTGCCGCTGCTGCTGCTGCTGCTGCTGCTGCCGGTTTTGTGAATGGTTCGAGTCCTGCGTGGAAACGCTGCAGTGGCAGCTGGGAAAAAACGGAACCCAGGGGTCCTGATGCCGCGCGTCTCGAGCGGGTTGGCTCACGCACGGGAGCTCCTGCAGGCTCCGGCGGTGTGCGTCGCTAGCGGAGGCGCGGTGCGAGGAGGGCGGGGGCGGCAGGCTGAAAACAGGCGCGTCCGGCTCCGGGGTGGATTGGCCGCCGGTTGGCTTTTGCTTTGGGGCTCCCGCGTAGCGATGCCGCATCCCCTCGACGGCCGAGGCTGGCTGTGCTGGCTCCGTGGATGTGCAGCAGAGCTCCGGCGCCCGCTCATCGCGGCCGGGCCGGCGGAAGAGGAGCGGCTCGTATCATTGGTGGCTCCTGCCTTCCAACGTCACCGTTTGCTTGCAAAACGCCGTCTTCCCGCTTCCCTATGCGTACAGGTTGCAGGACGCCGAGACGGAAGAAATTCGATCGTCCGGATCCACTTTGGAGCGCGTTGCCATAACCGCCCTGCGTTGTCAGAAATCACTTTTATTGCCACGTCACTGTGCGCCCCCCCCAAATATCAACACCCGAGCAGCTTTCAATAAAGCTTTTTTTTTCTATATCCATACAACCAACCTATCTTAAATTATTCATCTCCTGGGTTCGCGTTACCTCGCTCAAGGATTTAAAGTGTCCGATCCGATTTTGATATCGGATATCGGTCTGATATGAGCACCCCCCCAAAAAAAAGTGAATCGGTCTTATACAAGCAGTCCGTTCCGTTCTCTGCTCCTGATCTTCTCTCCAGCAACGTTTGGATGAGACGACGTGATCAAAACAACTTTTTGTCTGGGAAATAAATAAATAAATAAAACGTTTGTTGCGTCGAAAGCGAAAATCCAGAGAAGCGGGAGCGGAATTAAAGATGGTTTTAGGAGTATAATGTTTTCTCTAATGCCCGACTGAGTTCAAAGAGCCTTTGTATTTTTTCCCCATCGCGCCACACTGCTTTTATTTGACTTTTAGGAAAACTGCACATATTAGAAAGCGTGAATGGGGGTGGGAGGGAAACAGGGGCGTGGAGAGTGATTTCATGCTCGTCCTTGCGGTTTTTTTTTTGTGATTGTAGCGAAAAAATGTTCAAAAGGAGAAAAGTCCTGTTCCGAGTTCAGGCCAAACTTCCGAAAATATGAAAAAAGAAGAGTTCGTTGAGTGTTTTCAGAAGTCAAGTCATGTTTATTTGTGAAGCCCTTAATCTCAAAGTGTCATGGTCGCCATGGCGACCGGTCTGCCCCGCCCCCTGGGCACCAGCTGAAGCAGATCAGCTAATTGCGTGGGTGCTATTTAAGGTTGGGTTGTGGGTATTGCGGTTGTTGGCTCATTACACCTTTTCTGTTCTGTTATGCCCTGTCCTGTTTAGTTTGAGTCGGAGGAAACCTGTACTTGACCATTCTGAGTGTAAGAATGTTTTTGTTCTGTTCTGTCCCGGAGTTTTTGGACGACTTTTATTTTGTTAAATAAAAGTTATGATTGTCTACGCAATTGAGTTCTCCCTTCCTGCCTCCTGCCCCCGTTCTGGTCCGGTCACCCCACCTCGTGACACAAAGAGGCTCAAAGGGCTGCACAGAATACAAACTACTATTACACCACATCATCAACATGAATTATGGGTAATAACAGAATGTCCGGTTGGCAGTTTCCTGAGGTCAATTTAATTCATAAGCAATTAAATACAAGTGTGTCTCGTTTTTTTCTAGAAAAATAATCAAAAATAATCATAAAAATGAAACAAAAAATGCCTGAGTCGGTTTTTTTAAGTTGTGTTTTTTTTTGTAAAATGAAAAAAAAAATCAGCAAAACACTTGTTACTTATTTGAATTAAATTTCAATTTTTTTTCTGCCCTATTAGCTTTTTTTTCTCAAGATGAATAAAACCAACCTGTCCTGAATTATTTATCTCCGGGTTTGTGTTACCCCGCTCAAGGATTTAAAGTGTCCGATCCGATTTTGATATCGGATACCGGTTTGATATGAGACCCCCATCTCCGGGCAGTGGGCAGGGGACACCCTGAACTGGTTGCCAGCCAATCGCAGGGCACACAGGGACAGACAACTCATTCGCTCTTCACACCTAGGGACAATTTGGACCAGACAATTCACCTGAAATGCATGTTTTTGGGAATGTGGGAGGAAACCGGAGTGCCCGGAGGAGACCCACGCAAGCACGGGGAGAACATACAAACTCCGCACAGGAAGTCTGGAGCTGGATTTGATCATTTTCAAGATTTTCCTTTATAAATCATTGGTTGTTCGGATCAGCAATTTCAGTTAAATCTATCATATAGCAGACAAACACAGTGACATCTGAGAAGTGAAATGAAGTTCATAGGATTTACCCAAAAAATGTGCAATAATTGCTTAAACAAAAGTAGGCAGGTGCATAAATTTGGGCACCCCAACAGAAAAATTACATCAATATTTAGTAAATCCTCCTTTTGCAGAAATAACAGCCTCTAAAGGGTTCCTATAGCTTCCAATGAGGGTCTGGATTCTGGTTGAAGGTATTTTGGACCATTCTTCTTTACAAATCATCTCCATTTCAGTCAGGTTTGATGGTTTCCGAGCATGGACAGCCCACTTTAAATCAAACCAAAGATTTTCCTTAATATTCAGGTCTGGGGACTGAGATGGCTATTCCAGAACATTGTACTTGTTCCTCTGCATGAATGCCTTAGTAGAATTTGAGCAATGTTTGGGGTTGTTGTCTTGTTGTAGTATCCAGGCCCGGCGCAACTTCAGCTTTTTTCACTGATTCTAGAACATTGTTGGCAAGAATCTGCTGATACTGACTGGAATCCATGCGACCTTCAACTTTAAGAAGATTGCCAGTACCTGCACTGGCCACACAGCCCCACAGCATGGTGGAACCACCACCAAATTTGATTGTGGGTAGCAAGTGTTTGTCTTGGAATGCTGTTCTTCTACCATGCATACCGCCCCTTGTTATGTCCAAATAACTCAATTTCAGTTTCATCAGTCCACAGCACCTTATCCCAAAATGAAGCTGGCTTGTCCAAATGTGCTTTAGCAAACCTAAAGCGACTCTGTGGAATGTGCGCAGAAAAGGCTTCTGCCGCATTACTCTCCCATACAGCACGATGTACAGTGACACCACCTGCAGCAAGATCACGTTGTAGGTCTTCTGAGCTGGTCTGTTGGTTGAGTTTGACTGTTTTTACCATCCTTCGCCTCTGATTATCTGAGATTTTTCTTGGCCTGCCACTCCGGGTCTAAACTAGAATTGTGCCTGTGGCCTTCTATTTCCTCACTATGTTTCTCACAGTGGAAATTGTTAGCTAAAATCCAGTATTGATGCTGCAGAAGAGAAAAATCCACTTAAGGAAGCTGAATCCTCAAACACAATCTAGTTGATGCCCAGTTTGGTTTAAAATAACACTATAAAGAACATCTGTAATTTATGCCGCTATCGGATCAGATGGCATCTGTATCAAACAATACAATACAATATTCATAAAAAACAGTGTGTATCATTTCTGCTGATATCGGATGACATAATATTGGTCTGAAATGATACTCGGGGTTCCAGTATCGATCTTGTATGTTTCCTTGGGGTCACCAAGTCTCGCCTGATTACTTGTCACCATCAATCTTTTGATTTTGCGTTCTCACCATCATGGAACTCCCGCTATTATTCTATCCATGTTTGGGTGTATGCCTTCTGTGGTTTTTCCTTTCATGTTTTGTTCAGTTACAGCTAGTGAGTATCCCAACACTTTCATATTTTGTTCAGTTAGAGTTGATTAGTGTTCCAACATATGCTGCGTTGTCCTTCTTGATGTCGTTTGTAAGTGTTTCAACCTAACCTGTGTGGTCTTACTTTCATGTTTTGTCCTGTTAGAGTTAGTCAGGGTTCCAACATAGCACGTGCTATGTTTTCTTTCATTTTTTTTAAAGTTAGAGTTTGTCTTTCCTCTTCAATGTTTTTCAGAACCAGTTGGTATTCCACCATTCCCTGCTTTTTCTTTCATGGTTTGTTCTTTTGGATCTAGTTAGTCTTTTAACGTTATGTAGGAGGGATACATAGTCAAGCCTGTGATGGAGTAGCAGTGATGTCTTTGAAATCTCATCTCATCTCATTAGCTACACCGCTTATCCTCAGTAGGGTCGCGGGGGTGCTGGAGCCCATCCCAGCAATCATCGGGCAGTGGGCAGGGGACACCCTGAACTGGTTGCCAGCCAATCGGGGACAGAAAACTCTCTCGTTCATTTACACCTAGGGACAATTTGGACCGACCAAATGCATGTTTTTGGAATGTGGGAGGAAACCGGAGTGCCCGGAGGAAACCCACGCAAGCACGGGGAGAACATACAAACTCCGCACAGGAAGTCTGGAGCTGGATTTGAACCCACGCATGAGGTTCCCAAGACATGAACTGTGCCGCACATGCGCTAACCACTGCGCTAAAATCCGAAGATCTTAATAAACTTTGCTGCTCTTTTTCTATTCACAATCCGATAGCGATTCCTTTTTTTTCCCGAAATCACGTTTTTGGGGTCCGCTTCTCCGGTCGCACAGGAACCTGACTATCTTTCTGATTTATGTTTTTATGCCCGATCGAAAAAAACGAGCAAGTCGATGAAGGGTTTTCAACACGTATGCATTGTTGGTTTTTACAAATGCATGAAGTTGCGTTTGAACATGTGTGTGTATCCTGCTATTGAATCATTGAACACTGGTTTTGTGTTACCTCGAAGAAATAGCTAAAGTAGATGAACTGCAGCTGTCGCTACAATTTTTTTCAGGGCTCCGCGTAGGTTTTTGGTTTAGTCTGCGAGGGGGAGGAGCTAAAATAATCATAAAGTTTTAAATGTCGGCATGATTTTTCATGGGTGAAGACCAGTAAACGTAACGGGGTTATTTTTTTCAGAAACGGGGTCATCTAACATCTTCGCAACATTGCTAAAATTCGCCCTATGCTGTCTCAGTCGGATGCGGAGATTATAATTCATGCGTTTGTTACTTCCCGTCTAGATGACTGTAATGCACTACTCTCCGGTCTCCCGAAGTCCAAAATCAAGAGTCTTTAGCTTGTACAAAATTCTGCAGCGAGGCTTTTAACTAAGACAAGAAAGTTTGATCACATGACCCCGATTTTAGCTAACCTGCATTGGCTCCCTGTTAGCTTAAGATGTGATTTTAAGGTTCTGTTGGTAGTATACAAATCATGCATGGACTTGCTCCCTCATATCGTTCAGATTTAATTTCCCCCTATGTTCCGGTCCGGAGCCTTCGCACTGTGATCCCAGGAGCCAAGAAGAGATCCACAGATTGATATTAGATCTGCAACCTCAGTGGAACTGTTTAAATCTAAGTTTAAAACACACTTCTATTCCATAGCGTATGAATAACCGATATTTTATGTTGACAATATCTGTGTATTATTTGTTATTGCAACATCCATTGCAGCCTCATCATCCTGGAAGGGGGATTACCTTATGTGCAGTCTCTTCTCAAGGTTTCTTCATTTTCCTCATGTTGGGGTTTTTGAGCTTTTCCCTGCCCTCATGTAGGTTTTAGATCAGGGGATGGTGTCATGATAGTCTGTGGTTTGCAATAATCTGTGGTCTGTGCAGCCCTTTGAGTCTCTTTGTGATTAAGGGCTATATAAATAAACACAACTTGACTTGAAACCTGACTGATCTTTATTAGATCTGTGTGGAGGAGTGGGCCAGGATCCCTCTGGAGTGTCTGCAAACCTGGTGAAAAACTACAGGAAACGTTTGACCTCTATAATAGCAAACAAAGGCTACTGTACCACATATTAATATTCATTCTCTCAGGTGTTCAAAAATTAATGGCAGCTATATCACACAAATTAATTGTTCAAAAAATCATGAATTGTGATATCTGGATGTTTCTTTTTAGTTTATCTCTCTCACAGTGGCACGCGTCCCTGCGTCTTAGACGCATTATTTTTGCTGGGGACGCATCGTGTCAAATCAACTTTTTTGACACCAAATTGTCATTATCATTTTTTAACAAAGATTTACCGCACTCCAAACTTTTCGTCAGGCAGATCCGCCATTGTTGTTTTGGTCTCGCGGTTCGAGTTTTCGTCTGCACGCCGATCTCGGGTTCAAGTTGTGTAGTGAAAGTCCGTCTCTTTTTAGAGAGCCGGCTTTTTCGGCTCAACTCATTAAAGAGCCGGCTCTCAAACGGCTCACTTGCTTTGATGCAGTATATTACGAATGATGATGTTGTATAAAGAAGTTAAGAAAAAAAGGAGAAAATGAAAAAAGACAGGTTGGTGGTTATCCCTTGAATCAGTATATTACCAACAATAATTGAATGCAGAAAATGAATTCATAATTTGAAGAAGAAAATGTATTATTCTACTTAATTCTATTTGCATGTATTTTTTCCTTTTACAGCACAGGTGTCAAACAGGCGGCCCGCGGGCCACATCAGGCCCGCTAAGGGATTGAATCCAGCCCGCGAGACAACACTCAGAGAAGCGCAAGAGACAAACAAGCTGCAGGTTGAAATATGTCAACTTGATGTTGCCAGAGTCTGTACTTGTATTTCTTTCTCTCTCTCTCTCTCTCTCTCTCTCTCTCTTTCTTTTCCACCCCTTTTCTCCTACTCTGTCTCTGTGTCTTTCACTCTCTGTGTCTTTTAACCTCTTTTGCTCTAACTTCCTTTTTTCTTCTTTTCTCTCTTTTCTCTTTCTCTCTTCTTACCCTTCGTGCTTTCTTTTCTTTTTTCTCTCCTTATGTCTTTCTATTTCTCTTTGGATTTCTTTCTTTCTCTCTCCCTTTCTTTTCCCTCTCTCTCACGACTTTTATCTTTTGTTTCTCACGCTCTCTCCCTCTCTCTCTTTTTCTTTCTTTGTCCCGCCCTCTCTCCTTTTCCCTCCCTCTTTCTCTTATTTCTTTATCTCTTTGTCTTTCTCTTTAATCTACTAGTCCGGCCCCAGACAGAATGTTTGTTCTATCACGTGGCCCCCGAGTTAAAATGAGTTTGAAACCCCTGTTCTACAGTGAACGTCCAAGCGACTTCATTTTCGAACTTTTTTTTATAATAAACCTCATTCATGTCGAGCAACTCAGTGTCTCGCAACAAAATGTTCATTAACAATATATATGATATAAGGAAACACATGTACAATATAACATGTTAAACTACATACATAACCATGTTTGAAAAAAAAAAAGATTTTTTTTGTATTTTGTAAGGGAAAATACCACAGTTTGTAAGGACCGATAGATCTCTGTTGGGACCCATAGATTTTTGAGTATGCGAGTCTGTCACGAGGTGGAAGGGGTGACCGGACCAGAACGGAGGCAGGAGGCAGGAAGGGAGAACTCAATTGCTTACGATCAAAGCTTTTATTTACCAAAATAAAAGTTGTCCAAAAACTCCGGGACAAAACAGAACAAAAACATTCTTTCACTCAGAATGGTCAGGTACAGGTTTCCTCCAACTTAAACTAAACAGGACAAGGCATAACAGAACAGAAAAGGTGTAATGAGCCAACAACCGCAATACCCACAACCCAACCTTAAATAGCACCCACGCAATTAGCTGATCTGCTTCAGCTGGTGCCCAGGGGGTGGGGCAGACCGGTCGCCACGGCGACCATGACAGAGTCCCCGGGGCCCATCACTTTTCACAGGTAAAATGAACACTCCAGTGGACATTCACCTACGATGAAAATTTCAGACCCCTCCGTGATTTCTAAGTGGGACAAATAGCAAAATAGCAGGGTGTTCAAATCCTCATTTTCTTCACTGTAGATGTCTACATGCATGTTTACCGTACTTTTCGCACTATAAGGCGCACCTAAAAGCCTTTATTTTTTTCAAAAGCTGACCATGCGCCTTATAATACAGTGCGCCTTATTTATGGATCAACATTAAATCACAAGGTCTCGCAACTTACGCAACAGCCGCCGTCTCGATTTTCCCCCGAACGTGGAGTAGTCCGCGGTGTATGCTGGGATTTATATACCGGCGTTTCATTGGCTAACCAATGTGTCAATCATCATTTGAATCGATCACTATTGGCTAAAGTTATTTGGAGCCTCGGATAGGCTAGAGGGCCGAAACAAACCCTGCAATTGGCCGAAAAAGATGTATCAATCATCCGTTGAATCGATCGCTATTGGCTGAAGTTATTCAGAGCCTCGGATTGGCTAGAGGGCCAAAACAAACCCTGCAATTGGCCGAAAAAGATGTGTCAATCATCCGTTAAATCGATCGCTATTGGCTGAAGTTATTCGGAGCCTTGGATTGGCTAGATGTCCAAAACAAACTCTGCAATTGGCCGAAAAAGATGTGTCGATCATCCGTTAAATCGATCGCTATTGGCTGAAGTTATTCGGAGCCTCGGATTGGCTAGATGTCCAAAACAAACCCTGCAATTGGCCGAGTTTAGCAATGGCGTAGCAAGCTTAGCAAGCTTGCTAAAGTACACCATGAAGAAACATGTTTTATTAGTCTGTATTTGCAAATAATTCACTCTCCTGGATTTACTACACTCACGGTTGTAAGAAGACCATGATTGCGTATCATTATTGAACGTGAGAACTTAGGTGAGCTATGCGGCTTTATATTTTCCCGGTATCTTGTTTTAGAACGATCTTGATGTTGCTGTGATGAGTTGAGTGAATTCAACTCAATTCCAAGTGTTTATTGTCATATGCACAGTAAAGTTGCGAGCGAAAAAGAAAATAGAAACTAAGGAATGGTTGGCATTTCTTGAATCCCAAGACTTTAACCTTCCAAATGATATTTGGAACGATGCATTTGAGTGACATGGTACGGACACCGCATCCGCACGTGTCTACGACACGTATTTGCTTCTTTGCAAGCTTTGGGAAGGTTAAGGGGGTAATAAGTTGGACTGAACCATCTGACTGTTTTGTCCACGTTCCCATTGTAGCGCCTTATAATCCGGTGCGCCTTATCTATGGAAGATCTCATCTCATCTCATCTCATTAGCCGTACCGCTTATCCTCAGTAGGGTCGCGGGGGGCTGGAGCCCATCCCAGCAATCATCGGGCAGTGGGCAGGGGACACCCTGAACTGGTTGCCAGCCAATCGCAGGGCACACAGGGACAGACAACTCATTCGCTCAGTCTCACCTAGGGACAATTTGGACCGGCCAATTCACCTGAAATGCATGTCTTTGGAATGTGGGAGGAAACCGGAGTGCCCGGAGGAAACCCACGCAAGCACGGGGAGAACATACAAACTCCGCACAGAAAGTCTGGAGCTGGATTCGAACCCACGACAGGTTCCCATGACATGAACTGTGCCGCACAAGCGCTAACCACTGCGCCGCCGTGCTGCCCTCTATGGAAGATATAGGACCAAAAACTATTTTTTGGGGGTGCGCCCTATAACCCGGTCCGCCCTATAGTGCGGAAAATACGGTACTTATAAATGAGAACGGGTCTCCAGGACAGACCCTGTGGTCAAATTCTTTAACCCAATGTGGCCCCCTACTCCAAATAGTTGCCCAGTCTTAAGGACACGGTCCCTCCATATATTGCACATAGGCACAAGAATTCTCGATAGGGGCTGGAAGACTGCAGCATTCGGCGCCGAAGTCCACTCTTGTTTTACGGCCTCGGGGATCCGGAGCTGCCGGCCGGGCCCCGCATTAGAAACCTGATCATTTTCATTAAGTAATTGGCTGCTGTGACCTGTGTGAGTTTCTTGGCAAGATGGAGTTTCATTTGTGGGTTTGGGCAGCAATGTTACCGTTTCCGCATGAATAATTAAATCCGACTTTACAACCGCCGGACGCTCAAATAAACACTAGGCTCTGTTTTGCTTATCCATCTTGTTTTCCCCTCACGACTCTTAACTCAATTGCTCGCTTTCAGCGTATTACTTGATTAAAAACAATGACCGAATAGAACAGGGGTGTCAAACTCATTTTAACTCGGGGGCCACGTGATAGTACAAACATTCTGTCGGGGGCCGGACTAGTAGATTAAAGAGAAAGACAAAGAGATAAAGAAATAAGAGAAAGAGGGAGGGTAAAGGAGAGAGGGCGGGACAAAGAAAGAAAAAGAGAGAGAGGGAGAGAGCGTGAGAAACAAGAGATAAAAGTCGTGAGAGAGAGGGAAAAGAAAGGGAGGGAGAAAGAAAGAAATCCAAAGAGAAATAGAAAGACGTAAGGAGAGAAAAAAGAAAAGAAAGCACGAGGGGTAAGAAGAGAGAAAGAGAAAAGAGAGAAAAGGAAAAAAGGAAGTTAGAGCAAAAGAGGTTAAAAGACACAGAGAGAGAAAGAGACGAAGAGCAACAAAGGAAGAGAAAAAGAGAGACACAGAGAGTGAAAGACACAGAGACAGAGTAGGAGAAAAGGGGTGGAAAAGAAAGAAAGAGAGAGAGAGAGAGAGAGAGAGAGAGAGAGAGAGAGAGAGAGAGAGAGAGAGAGAGAGAGAGAGAGAGAGAGAGAGAGAGAGAGAGAGAGAGAGAGAGAGAGAGAGAGAGAGAGAGAGAGAGAGAGAGAGAGAGAGAGAGAGAGAGAGAGAGAGAAAAAATACAAGTACAGAGGCACCTGGCTCTGGCAACATCAAGTTGACATATTTCAACCTGCAGCTTGTTTTTCTCTTGCGCTTCTCTGAGTGTTGTCTCGCGGGCCGGATTCAATCCCTTAGCGGGCCTGATCTGGCCCGCGGGACGCCTGTTTGACACCTGTGGAATAGAAAGAAGAAGAAGAAGTTGACATGGAAATAGTAATTGAGGAATCGCGGAGGAGGTCAGCACGGTGAAAGTAGAGATGAAAGCCGTAATTGGCAAGTGAGAACGAGAGGTACAAGTTTATGACCGATCCTGCCATGTGTAGAAAAAATGGTATTAATAGATAAATACCTGCAGATACTGTATATGCCATGTGAATTATTGAACACATAAATAAATAGCATTATATGTAAAAAGCTAGAGCTCTTGTTGGTGATAGGACTGAGTGGAGAGGTGTTGTAAAAGGATAGTGGGACGTTTGGACGCGTTCTAAGGGATGGGCAGGGCACCTGTATGATGCGGCAGGGGTAAACCAGTTGAAAGCTGTCGGGCCCTGCTGTTGGACAGAAGAGTGTGTTGTGTCACTCTTACCCGAGTGACATGGCCGCTTGCATCTGGAGGGACATAAGCATGACCAACTTAGGTGCCGAGGTGCTTAACTTGTTTGGGTGTTTGGGCATTTAGGTTCGCCGTGGTCCTAAAATGTTGGTGTGTGTTTTTTGCTACTTTTTTCCCTTTTTCTTTGTTTTTGTCTGTGTTTGTCTTGCTGTCAGTCACCCCTCTCGAGGGATATGACCAAGGTAGATAGATAGATAGATAGATAGATAGATAGATAGATAGATAGATAGATAGATAGATAGATAGATAGATAGATAGATAGATAGATAGATAGATAGATAGGTCGATAGATAGATAGATAGGTCGATAGATAGATAGATAGATAGATAGATAGATCGATCGACCGACCGACCGACCGAACCGACGACGACAGACAGACAGACAGACAGACAGACAGACAGACAGACAGACAGACAGACAGAC